>NC_052506.1:25858636-26158886 GCF_014356525.2 Nilaparvata lugens
TATCTTGCTTGCAAATCATTACAGTGGGGTTCCTCATCATTTCGATCAATAGGCTACTGCACTCTTAAATATTGATATATTTACAGCATTTAACTTTGGACTTTCGTTTAATAATAATGATGTATTTATTTTCAGCTTATCTCTACTAGCGTTTCCAGATGAAATTCCAGCATTTAATATTTTCAAACCGAGAGATATTAGTACTCTTCCAAGTGCAAAAACATTAATGGATGCAAGTGCCGAACTAAAATGTGTGCAACTGGTTACTAAAGAGCTTGAAGAGAGAATAAAAGCAAAAGCAGGAGAAGGCACGAAATCTGCCACTGCAGGCAGGAAGACTACAGGAAAGAAAAAAACTACTAAGAAAACACCCGAAAAAAAAACGACCAATGAAGCTTCTGGAGCCTCTGTATCAATACCAGATGAAACAGGAGCAGAAAAGGCGGAGAAAAGTTGCCTTGATCAAATACTCAAGCGACCTTCTCATATTAGGGCCTACCGAATACAACCAAAACCCGTGAGTTAAAAAATGAATCTTAAAATTCAGTTCTAGTCTGTTTGAATTGAGTTGAGTGCATCGTAGTGGTATGCAGTTTGGTGGTGGGTCAAGTCTGGGTTAACAGCTACGGCCCGGTTGCACAAAAGCTTCTTAAATTCTAACCATGATTAATTTTACAAGAATCAATCAGAGAAAGCGTTTTTGAAAAGACGGCTTCTCTGATTGGTTCTCGTGGAATTAATCACGGTTAAAATTTAACCATCTTTTGTGCAACCGGCACTAAGTCTGTTTCAATCAATTCAAACGCATGTTGTTTGATCATTTCATTACCCACGCACAAGCAAAACGCTTATGTGGGTATCTTCTATTATTAATTAATTTATCACTCATGTCAACTGGTGAAATTGTAGTTTTGTAAGCATGCCTACTTTCAAAAATACTGAAATGACTTGCTATTGCTCCCAGCAATAACAATAAGCTTTTGTAGCACAAATTGCGTTTAACCCATTATATGACTTGTATAGGAATAGATAACTTGAAAATTATTATTCACCTACAAAATCCCTCGACTTTTGCACTTATACAGCACTATAGTTAGGTCCATGTTATAATGGCAGTGGAGAAAGATAGGAAAACAACGTTGCCGAACCTCTGTGTTGTCAATGCCTTGTATAGACGGTAGCTGATACAGGTATATTAATGTAATAAACCCTGTTCATTCTCGTTTAAAATAATCAATTATATTTAATAAGCAATAAATTTTATTTTTCGAAAACTTCATAATGAATTTACATAATTAAGATAAAATATTTTGTTAATTCATTATTAATTCTACATTGTTAAAAGACGATCTGGCAACAGAGCAAAGCGAGAAAGAGATAGCGCTAACAGCTTTGTTGAATGATAGACAAGGATAGCAATACCATTGCTAACCAAACACTGCCATTATAACGTGTACCTCACTATAGATCTTGTGGCTCCTATCTCTTGATTCTGTTCACATTATGGACGTCGTTGAAGTCTCTTTTCATAGTCCTTTTGCATATCACCGAATATCTCATATCTGTTTCTACTCCCATGTTGTGATGGAAGTAATAATTATAATCGAAAAGTCATATTATATTTATTAGCATTTTTAATAAACGTAAATCTTATTCATCTGTAGAGGCATGTGTTTTTCCATAAATCGTGGGGCATTAACAATACTCTCAAGTACGGTATCTTATCCTGAAGAAATTGAATAATGTCAACATTTTAATATATTCGAGATTCATTTTAATATAATACTTGATAACCGCACTAAACTTCGTTGTACAGAAGTTTATTGTACATTAACAACTGTGAAATACTCCTAAGAAGCAGGAATTAAATATAAATATATGAATTAAATATATTTTTATGCCGAATGCTTTGACTTCATTTAACTTGGTAATCCAACACTGTTATTGACTCTGCTCACTGTTATTTGCAATCAATCTACAGCATCTTCAATTGTTTCACTAATTTATAAAATTAGTAAATTATTATACGACTGTATATTTCTTCTATTTTCATATTATTTCATTTTAAAAATTTTATAATTAGGTAAGTTTATATTTTTTTCAAAATTGTATTATGTTGAAAATTATTGTATTATTGTGTGAAGGAGGCGAAATGGGTTTCCATGAATAAATAAAAAAATAGATGTACATAAGACAATGGATGTTGTCCAGTTATCTAAGGTAATAAAATGATCAAATTTTCCAAAATCTATTAAGGTGGCATTCCAATCCTAGCAGTCAATGACGAATACCCAAAATATATATTCAAATGGCACATTTCTGAATGATGCTTCTCGTCAGAAAGTCACTGATCCAGAGGAAGCTGTTGATGGGTTAGGGTAAGGTTACCCTATTCCTATAATTGGGCGGGTGACCACTTGAAGAGCTGACTGCTATATAAGATTTATGGATTTGGAAAAACCGGTGGTACGTAACCCAGATATGGCAGTCCATAAGTCCACTGATATCTTTCCCATTACCTATGCACAGGTCTAGAGCAACACTTCAGCAGAAAATTGTATTTTGAGCTGGTCGGTGGTCGGTGATTGCCAACATTGCAATGCTACCTTCAGCTCGGCCACAAGTGAGACACCAAGTGTCCGAGGGCATTGCGCTCATTACATTAGGAGACACATGACTCTGGCTACCTACCATTCCTGATGCACCAGCATGCTTTACGGACAGATTCTCTACCAGAAACTAGTTCCAGTACCAAATTCCTGCCCCACAGTCGAAGCCTGGTAAATTGTGACAGTTCCAATTTGAAGAGTTCTCATTGGTCGATTGAATTGTAGTCTGCTAGCTTCTCTGCGCATGTGCTGATAGCTTGTTTGTTTACCATAGCATAGCCATAGAATACATAACCAACAAAATTATGTTTGATGGCCATTCGTTAAATGATTTTTTCTCTATAGAAATTTTGAGAGCAATGGAGTGAAAGAAATGTACATTTTTCTAGACGGTAAGTTTGTAAAACAGCCTTGCTTCATTCACGCAGTTAGTAAACGACACATTTTGGTGTAAATCAACTTTAGGCTATATGTGCGCGCCAAAAGCTTGAACCAACGATTTTGAAATGGCGTTCCATGGGAACATTTTGTGCCAGTCACGTGATTGAACAATTTACCACTAGAACAATTTAACACTTTTTCGTGTTCCCAGTCTTGGTTCCTACACACGGCCACCACTAATATAATACAAGCCTTAGGGTTTCACATTTTTTGGTATGTACTGAACACCCATTTGAGGATTATTTTTTTTAATAGTGGAATAGTTTAGTATCAGCCATAAGCTTGTTAGAAATAATGATATCTTGATCTCTCAACTCTTTTTCTTGCTCGATCTTTCAGGAATATGATGCAGAAGAAACTGATCTGGTGAGTGGAGAAGAATTCGCTGTAATATGTAAAGTATTCCAGCCATTCCATTACAGACGAGACCCTTTCAAATCGAGCAGACGACCACCATTTCAAAGTGAGGTAGAGATTTTGGGCAGTAACACACTTCTGGATCTACGTAATGTCATCTCTTGCAGCGAGGATTATATAAGCACGGATGGTGATGTCAGTGAAAATCCTAAAGCTGAACCTTCACAAGAAACTCTCAAGGTAATCTTCACTATTGTTAGAATTTTTCTATAGCTCAACTCACACTTACGCGACTCAGGTCGAGAAGAGACTGCGACTCTAGCCTCTTCTCGACGCAGCATGTGTTTTCAAATGGTGACACTCAGACCAGTCGATTCTAGTCCCTGCGACTCGACTCGACATGTTGGTCGAGCCTCGACTTGAGTTGCTTAGCACCGTGCATTTTTAATAGAAGTGAGGTTAGTTTTTATGAAATTAAAGTTTTATCATTTTAGATAAGACAATAATACGAATTAGATAAGACAATAATAATTATTTAAAAATTTGTTACATGCGCAGAAGTGACGAATTGGATCTCATATTTTTAATAATGTGAGGTTAGAAATGGAGTAGCATGGAACTGAAGTAGTGACAATGAGCAAGAAAGTCGTAAGGTCGAGAGACTGGTGGATCCTCTACTGGAGTCGAACGATTTGATAAAGTGTGTCTATGCTTTCATGACTTCCAAAAACATCATTCCAATTTTCGATTAATAAGAGTACTGTAGTTAAGAGAGGTCTTGATATCATATTTATCCCTATCGGCAGTATATTATTGATTTTTAACATTACCCAGGTGAAATGATACTGAATAATGATCTGTAATTGTCGTTTTGAGAATATTCCCCAACGAATAACTGAAACTATTTTTGTCATTTTTGTAAAAAAAATATGATCCAGGCCAGGCATGTTTCAGACGTATTTGTAACTCTCGTACTCCCATTAATGAAAGATTTAAAACCTCTGCTTTGTAAAACATGCATATAATACTATATATGATTGTTAGTAAGATGAAAATAAATCACCTATTACACAAACACTGATTTGATTTGGCATATTCTTAAGTAACTGATTTAGGCTATGAACAAAATTTTCTGTTTTATTGTTACTTTGAGATCTATAAATTCCAATAACTCTTGATATATTATCATTTGATAACCTTAAATTAATGCACAAGGAGTTGGCTTCAGAGATATCACATGATATTACATTGCAACTGATATTCTTGATGTAAACACACAAACCATCACATAGTTTATCCTAGTATAACTGTTAACTGCAGTAAATCCTGGCATATTGTAAAGAACGGGCATATTTTCAGTCAGCCAAACTTCAATTTTGAAGCTATTTAAACAACAGATGAATTTATTGAAATTTGCATTTATACTACGAATTTGAAATTGAAAGAGTTTGAATGTTGATGGATAAATTTGAACCTTAAAATTATAGATTGGAGAATATTCACAATGTACAATAATGACTATTTATTTTTAACAGTTATTTCAAGTGGTCTGCGATGTTTTGATATCTTATGAGACATTCCTATGGTATAGACAGAACACCAGTGCTGCCTTATTGACTTATATCCCCGGGTAGATTGAACATTATTGACCGAACGAAGAGTGAGGTCTAAGATTCAAGTCGACGGTTTGGCATTTCTCTTAATGTTAAATGTTTATATGTTGCGCATTTACAGCGAAACGCGGTAATAGATTTTCATGAAATTTGACAGGTATGTTCCTCTTTTAGTTGCGCGTCGACGTATATACAAGGTTTTTTGAAATTTTGCATTTCAAGGATAATATAAAAGGAAAAAGGAGCCTCCTTCATACGCCAATATTAGAGTAAAAATCAGACTATAGAATTATTCATCATAAATCAGCTGACAAGTGATTACACAGATGTGTGGAGAAGCCAGTCTATTTCTGTATTTCCATAAGGTCTATAGTTTCAATCAGGTACTTGTGGATGAGAATACTGTTCACAGAACTACTAGTTTATTGGAACTATTCTTTCTCAATCACCAAGCTTTTGACAGCTACTAAAATCCTGATGTTTCCTCCTCGATAGAAGTGCAAAAGCAATATGTAGTTGAATTATTATCAGTACCAGCTGGATATAATATTGGGACCAATGTGGAGGAGAACGGATCAAATTAATTAATTAACGAGGAACAGCCACACAACAACTGGTTGTTCTTGTAATTGGTGTTCTTGGAGGGGTGCGCCCATCACCGCTTTCAAATCTAAAATCGATTTCTGATGATTGTGTCATTTCACTTTTAGGGCAGATGCAGGAAGCACTCATTCTCAGCCTACTCTACTTCGTCTACTCAGGACAAAATTAATGATTTGTGGATGACAGACATGAGACATGACATAACTGCTTACCACAAGGCTGTGTTGAGTAGTTATGCCATTAATTATAGTGAGGTCTACGTTATAATGGCAGTGTTTGATTAGCAATGCTATTACTATCCTTGTCTATCATTCAACAAAGCGGATAGCGCTATCTCTTTCTCGCTTTGCTCTGTTGTCAGATCGTCTTTTAGCAATGTAGAATTAATAATTATTCAACAAAATATTTCATCTCAATTATGAAATTATTGAAAAATATAATTTCTTGTTTGGTAAAATATTATGGATTATTTTAAACGAGAATGAACAGTTAATATTACATCAATAAAGCTGTATCAGCTACCGTCTATAGAAGGCATTGACAAGACAGAGGCAAAGGCAACGTTGTTCTCCTATCTTTCTTCACTACCATTATAACGTGGACCTCACTATAGCATGTCACTCTCCCTTGGAAGTCAGAGCCCTCGATTCAAGAGCGAGCAGCTTCCAACATGGAATAAAGTAATAATGAAATATGACAGCTTGAAATAAATCAGTATAATAATCAATAATGGTTTTTAACTGGTCTGTATTATTACTTAACATATCACTGATTTTCTCTTTTTTTCATTTTCAGGATCTTTACCCATCGAGTATGTTTTTCATTAATGAAACATTCTACGTTGACTTCTCGCAGCCGTGTGATTACAGTGCCGTTGTGAAAGAGTGGGCTCTATCACGCAATATCAAGGTGAATCCGGATACAAAGGACATGGCCGCAACACGTATTAGCGATTTGACCGTTGAGATGGACTACCCGTACCTGTTCCAGCATCTGGGCAATTGTGAACATCTCATTGAATTCTCTGGAGGCAGGTTCGTATAACATTGACTAAGTGATTCCTATTGATAAATGATGTCTCTCAATCAAGTGCTTAACATAATTTTTTTCTTGTTCTTCAGCATTTTCTCAGTGAAGAACTCTTCATTATATTATAGAATAGAATGACTGCCTTTATTTTTGACCTAGGAGGGCGAAGTTAGGGCGCAGTCGGCCCTCTCTTACACTTAACGCCGGTTACACATTGGGCGGTTTCTGCCGCGGCGGTAATCTCGCCCTCGCCGCAGTTCGAGCAGTACTATAGACTTGAATTGAAGCTTACACACTGGGCGGCAGAAACGCCGCGCGACCATATTGCCGTTGGCGGCAGCTGTGCAGCCGTCCACTGCCACTGCGGCTGGCAGTGTTTTTGCCGCTGATCAGTCGTCTTTCCCAGTTGCTCCAAGTCAGAGGTCTTTGAAAATCAGCCTTTTAATTTGTGTCTTGTTGTAAAGTCTATGAGTTGTTTATAACATTTATTTATTGTTTTAAGTGTTTGTGGTTGACGAGTGTGAGAAAATGAGTGAGTTAATAGACAATGAGTTGTTAATATCATTTGTAGAACAGAGGCCAGTTTTGTGGGACAAAATGTGCAAAATACAATTAACTGAACACTCTTGAAACAGAGAAGTCACAGCACGTTTTCGATGAATAACTACAATTATTTTGGCTACTGATCATACGTGGCTGTAATTTTGCCGCTGAATGTGTAAGCTCGACTTTTTTTCGAGGTGGCGACGGCAGTTTCGCCGCCGCGGCAGAAACCGCCCAGTGTGTAACCTGCGTTACCCTCCAAATAGATAGTGATAGACTTAATAGATAATGAAGGTGAGTTTTACTATCAACTAAAAAGAAAAATTTGACTGTTTCATACTGCAGTATGAAAACTTCTATTTTTATTATTCATTAAAATATTGTAAGTTTCTCATATACAAGTTGTCTTATACTCATATTTCAATAATAGTTTTATTGCAGTACCTACCAGAGCAATCTATCAAATTGGTCATTTTAACCGATTAAAAAATAAATTTAGGGTTATAAAATTGATTTTGAAAAATATATATATAGGCTATATATGCTACTGGATAAGCATTAGCTCCAACCTATGAATGAATTTGTGTATTTTATGTAGCATAAATTTAAATTGATTCAATTTTCATATTATAAAAAAAGAATAAATTTGAATGTCTGCTAAAAAAAAAAGATACATTCACCCATAGGTTTGGGCTAGGTACTGCTGCTGAGAAAATATTATTTTCTTCTAGCTGCCCGGACTTATTGAAATCGGCATTCGAAACTTTAATTATTTCGCTTCAGGAATCAGGAAGAAAATGAGTTTTGGACTCCAACCTCCACACTAGACATAGAAAGCACGGCTCCAACTTACTAAGCTCGTATAGTGTCTACATTCTAAATAAATATGATAATATCAGATATATATTGTTTTGGTGATATACGACTTGAATAATAACTAGCTATGAATGAATTATTTATTTTTAGCCAAAAAACCAAACCGAGTGTCAATCTATTAATTGCTCCATTTTCAGTTGCTATAATAAGGGTGAATTTAATAATAATAATAATCTATTGTTGTTGTTTCACGTCATTCCGAACGTCCAATTTAATCATCTTTCACTTATCCGATTGTTACTAATTCTGGTGGTTTATTCAGATTCAGTTTTGTCAGATGTGTTTCTGTTTAGTTATTTTTTCTTGTATCTCACACATGTTCATTTTATTCAAGACAAGAAGTTTGTATTTATTAACGTTTTATGCTTCATTGTGAACTGGTTGTTATATAAATTTTAATTTTATTTTGATAACTACAATATTACTTATATAATTTTCATAATAAGAGTTTGAAAATGGATAGAGCTGATGAATAAATAAATTATGCAAACATTTTAAAGGCTTCCTACTTAGTTTTTTATGGTTTGTTACAGAATTTTGTTAGCCAAAAGGGACTCATTATGTTCTTCTTATTATCCATGGTCCAGAAAGGATTACATCACCAAAGGAAAATATTGCATTATATGCACTATACGTATACCAACGTGAGTAATACCCAAAACAAAAACTAGGATATCCATCAGCTCGTTTGACCATTTCAACATGAAATCGAACAGTGCAAAATTTGTATTAATTGGCAAATTTTGCATGCACACTGTTATATTATTTTGCAGGAGAAATTTTGAATATTGCATCCTTACATTATTTAGTTGATCATGAGTACTATGGTACGGTTTATCAGTTCGATAAATCATTCCTTCCCTATACATAGTGTCTCAAAATAACATGGAATCACTTTTAGACCACTCAGCAGTAGTTCCATACCCAATACCATCGTTCACGCTTTTAACCTTTTAGCATTTCCAAAACATTTAGGCCCGGGTTGCACAACAGCCGGTTAAATTTTAACCATGATTAATTTCACGAGAACCAATCAGAGGAGGCGTTTTAGAGAAGACGGCTTCTCTGATTGGTTCTCGTGGAATTAATCACGGTTAAAATTTAACCGGCTGTTGTGCAACCGACACTAATTCTTCAAATGGTAAAGTTCAATAAGATCAAAATCGATACAATTTATAATCCAATATGTGGAAAAAATTCCATATAAAACTGTATTAATTTATTCTTTCTACTTATCCGGAAAAGGTGGAAGTTGTGGACCTATGGTCAGGGTGTAAGCAGGGTCATTATTGATGCAAATCAAGTTTAGATTAGATTTATTTATTCATGTAAGTTATAATATTATGTTAACCAGTAAATATCCAAACCTAGTACCCCATGTTTTGCATGTGGCATTCAAGATCAGATTAGGCTATTAATGTCAGGAATAATTTGAATTTAATCAGTCTCCATTTTGGATTTGGCTTTGAAAATACTTTTCTGCCTTATTTTCTTGCTAAAATGAGAGGATTAAAATGATGATTGGGGTTGTCATTTGAAATGATTGAGTTGCTACTCCATTTAATTCTTACAGTAATATAAAATAATGGGACTTTGTTGGGAAAAGTTAGATTTATTAACCCAACTGAACAACTTCGGATTTTCAATCTGCCTTCCTAATGAGCGGATAAATTACAAACTAAATCGTGAGTAAGTAGACTGTCATAGCTGCTGACACCCACTCAGTGCCGCTTGCACGAAAGACGGTTAAAGTTTAACCGTGATTAATTTCACGAGAACCAGTCAGAGAAGCCGTCTTTTCTAAAAGGCCTTCTAGTCCAGTTAATATAGACATAAAAAAGGGGGTGTGCTTGCAATTTATATTGTAGTTCTGATTTTTTAAAATATATTATTTGGATGTATGAGAGAAGTCCAGAACCAATTTCTTCATGCAAAATTTCTTGTGCTAGATACAGATGGCCCAAAAACCTCGTATTTCCGGTTAATTTTCCAGTTTTCAGCTATTTCTGCAAAATCCAGTAATCGGACAGAAAAATTTGCTCTCGCCTTTTCTTAGATTATAAAATTCTGAATAAAATTAGATTATTCAGATCTCTCTATCTCCAATGAGTTCTAAGCAATGATTTTTCAAAAATGAGTAAAATTTAAAGAAAAATCAATTCTGATGAATTTTAGTTTTCGATCAACTATATCTTCCGATTGTTACCATTTAGATGTATAATTTAAAATCCCTCTGGGCGTATTTTTGTACTCTACAATCTAAGATCAGGTAGAGCGCTCTATCTCATATAGATTTCCAGGTACACCTGACAACAATGCTCCTTATATTGTGAAAAACACCTAATTTTCATCTTCAACCATCATCACCAACTACATTGTCCTCATATTTGATATTTCGCACAATGACATAAGTTCATGAGATTATGTTCTATGAGAATCACTCGTTAGATGCACTTCATTTCAGTATTTCCCAGTTGAGAGGCGTGCATAAGGACACCTCAAGGATAAAAATTTCAAACACTTAATTTTTGACAATGCTCAGATGTCATCGTACTACACTTCATTCTTCTCGGCTCGTCAAGGCTGTCCAAAATCATGCATCATATGTCAAATTCGGTCGAAAAATGGAAAATTTATTATTGTTTGTACTTGAGCCCATATGCCAATATACAAAAAATTGCCAATTTCTGGCCATGAAGTGTAGTACCAATTTCTGGCCATTTTTCGTGTATAGTGTATATAGTGACTGGACTATTCTCTGATTGGTTCTCGTGAAATTAATCACAGTTAAAATTGAACTGGATTTTGAGTCACAATTCGGCAATGACTATTTTCACTGAAACAACAGTTTTATGCAATACTTTTCCATAATAGTTACATGAATTTCACAAAGCACGTCTAATGATACTAAATGAATAACCATTATTGAATATTATGTAAAATTGCTTCCATTAGAAATTTTCTAATATTCAACTCATTTTTCCAGACGGAAAGTCGTTGGATGTGCACGCCTACCGAATCACAATTCATATTTATGCGAAGAATGCTTCAAAAGCTATTGTTACATTCGTAACAAAAAAGTTGGGTCATTTGAAGCTTATCATTTTAAGGACAAACGGGTCACTATTAGTGGTTAATTACCATACGCTAAATAATAATGAAGCTCTTTATCAATTAATGTGTTCTACTACAATACTTTTGTTGTTCTTGTAATACTTTTTTATATTTGCATATTTCTTTTCTACTTTTCTAAAAGTTGATTTTCATTTGAATTGTGAAGAAGAATTTGTATCAACATTCAATTGAATTTGTGAGTATAATAATTATCAATAAAAATGTATTCAAACATGATCAAATTAAGGCTATTATTGTAAAATGAACAACAGCTGCAACCCAAAACTGTTTCTTATACACGATTTTCTATCAATAACGGGTGATCCAAATTATACACAACCCAATATTCTAAGGTGGGAATTTAGTTTACAGGTTCACCAAGTCTTTTGGTGAGTAGCATTATTATGTTGTTTTAATCTAGTTTATAGATTAAACTAATAAAGTTTAGTTTAGTTTGATGACCATCAATTTTTTGTGAAAAATAAAAATCGCTCAAACTTTGTGATCATATAGTATTTGATGCGAGAACACGAATCTGGAATAATATTTTTGCTAAATTCCTTACCGTTCAGATTATATGACCAATTTTCAGCCAAATCTGAGATACTTTTTGTTTGAGTGTGTTTCACGATGGTCCATGAATACAACATGATGGAAACATGAAGCTTTCTTGAATGATTTAGATGCTACACTAAATGGTATCGATAAAAATGAGAATGTACTTTTAATTGGAGGAGATATGAATATTGATATACTAAAAAATAGTTATTTAGCCATGAATAACTAAGTCTGATGCAAACGTACGGTCTGAAATCTCTGGTGAATAAGCCCACAAGAACAACTCACAGCACAAAAACGTGTATAGACCATATTTTATTTAGAAATTTCAACTTTAAGGACAAACATATAATAAGCTCTATACAAAAGACCTATATTACACATTATTACTGCACTACCCTACATATTGGAAATTCAAACTTAGTTAATAAAGATAATAATGAAAAAATTGCTAAAAAGATAAATTACTCATTACTAATTGATAAACTGAAAGAAGAAACTTGGAGAAATGAAACAAATTTGTCCGAGGAAAATCTAAATCTGGATAATAACATTGATAATTTTTGTAATAAATTGATAAATTATGTAAATATTTCTACAGAACAAATAAGAATAAACCCCTGAAAATATGGATAAGCTCAGATCTGATAAATTCTATTAGAGAACGATATAAAATGCACAAGAAACTTAACAGCCAACCTTTCAATACGATTCTACAAGCCAAGTATAGAAATTTATTAAATTCATTGATTAGAAAAGCAAAAATCGATTATTATAAAAATAAAATGGCGAATTGTAAAGGCAATAGTAAAAAAAACATGGATTATATAGAGGAGATTTTAGACACTCGACGCAAAAATAAACCAGTAGATATTGACCCAGAAATTCTATTTTTCAAAAGTCGGCAGAACGTATGCAGAAAAACTAAATAGTACGATTAACTCGAATAACACACAAGCGTTACCTACTAATCAAACCCAAAATTTTCCACATTCTTTTTTCATGTACCCTACAAACTCTAAGGAAATATCTGCTTTAATCAAAACCTTGAAAAATAATTCATCACCCGGGGTCGATGGGATTAGTAATATTTGCTTGAAAAATATTGCTCATTATATAGCACAGCCATTATCGTTATTATACAATAAATGTTGTCATACATGACATCAAAACCTATTCAATTTTTGAAATATTATTTTGTGAATTGGAGATCTGGTCGCGGATTTAATTATTAAATATAATTGATAAAGCGAGAAGATCTCCAATGTACAAAGATTAAACGTGTGTTTTATCACGTTTCGTGAAGGCAATATTATGGGTTTTAGCTCCATGCTATACAAACAAGAGTAAGTTGACTTTTGGTCTGTGAATCAAGGCGCCTGCATGTGTTTTTTACATAAATAGATTTGGAATTTTTCTTTCGAGGCCCGTATACTTGAACCGTTTGTGAAGTGAGTTGTTGAGTTAAGGCATTGGTTACCTGAAGGATTCTGTCTTGAGAATTCAATTATAGGCTGTCGCAGTCCGGGCAGTTTAAACCAACATAATTGTATTTTCAGGATTTTCAGTCGTAGTTCGGACGCCGAACTGTTAGTGCTGTGTTTCTGTGCTCTGCTATCTATCTGTGCTGAGATAAAAGTTACCAGTGAATCCTGCATCGACTAGTGATTATTTCTACTAAAAGTAAGGTTATTTTTCTGCTTTGAAACTGCACTACAACAATTTCTAGTTCATTTTTATTTTTATATTTTCTAGTACGGTACTGATTTACTTCCCACCTATTCTTAATCATTCACCTGAATCCTTTTTTTTCCTTACGTAAAAATTTCAGGGGCCTCCATTTCCTAAGCCGTCACGTTAGCCCTCTTGACGCATTTTCACCCTTTTCACAACAATTCCGCTGTATATTGTATTATATAATTTGGAATAGAATTTCTACAGTATAGCAATGACATATAGTCTTCCTTCCGAATTATGAACAATCATTTTTAATTTAACTATGTTACGTACATGATTTTATCACGTTATGCAAAGATGTGACTGTAATTGCAATAAGGAAATCAGTTCAAAAACTTTATTGGTTTGCTCTGAGTGTAAGCTGCATTTTCACTTCTTATGCGCTAATTTTACAGAAAGTAATTATAAAAAATTATCTAAAGAATCCGCCCGCAGGTGGCGATGCAGTGAATGTAAGAGTTCGAATAAAGATAAGTTAATTAACATGTCTAAAACTCAGACGATAGGAAACAGTGACTTGATCGCTGAACTGAAAAGGGAAATTAGAAATACCATAGCACAAGAAATGAAAGAGATCACAAAAGAAATGAAAAAGACCAATGAAAATGTTTCTGAACTGAAAAAGTCTGTGGAATTTTTCTCTGCAAAAATTGATGAATATAATAAAGAGCCAGGGGAATATAAAAGCGATCATTCCACCCTAAAAAAAGAGAACGAAATACTGAAAACAAAACTCTCTGAGATGGAAAAGGAATTAACAGAACTGCAGCAGTATGGAAGACTGAAAAAATTAGAGATTCATGGAATACCAGTAACTAAAAATGAGAATATCGAAGAAATAATCGGTAAAACAGCAAAGGTCCTGAACATAGGTAATAATGATGAGAGGCTGGGAATTGAAGCCGCGCATAGACTTCCCACGAGAGATAAGAAGAAAATCCCTTCTATTATTGTTGCATTCTCGTCAAGGAAGACCAGGGATAATTGGATTATGAACTATAAGGCATATCAAAAGGAAATGAGACAAAATGACCCCCATGTCTTCAAGGGACTACGCACCACACACATAAATAAAAATCTTGAAGATGGACCTGTTTACATAAATGAAAATTTGACACCTCGATTAAGACAAATATTCAATGAAACAAGACTGGCAGCAAAGAAGAACAACTTCAAATTCACCTGGATAAAGACTGGAAAAATTTTCGTCAAGAAAAATGAAGCTTCTCGGACTATTCGTATACACAACATCCAGTCACTGAAGGAGTTATCAATCGATAACACAGAGGAAACAACAGCTGACGACAAGGAGGCGAGTGGATAAAAAACCGGATAAAATGGTATCTATTATCGATTTAATAATCTACAATGAACAGTTTACTGGAATTGCATTCTCTTCTAGAAAATGATAATGAACTTTCAAATGTAATTGATGATTATTTTAACTATACTCCTGAAGGATATGGGGTTAATACAAATTACTTTAATATTTATGTCATGAACATACGAAGTTTGAGTAAAAACTTTGACAGCTTTGTATATTGTCTGGAAAATTTCAAATTAATATATGATATAATAGTACTAACCGAAACATGGTTTGAAAATTATGAACCCACTCTATTCAATCTAGATGGTTATCGAGTTGTAAACAAAAACGCTAAATATAATAAATGTGACGGTATAATAGTTTATATAAGAGAAGATCTATCTTTCACGAATATAGATTGTGATATCTGTGAAGCAAATGCAATCAATTTAATTGTGAACACCGGGCTAGATAACTATATAAACTTTGTTGCTATCCATAGGTCTCCAAATAGGAATGCGATAAGATTCATTGAAAGTATTGATGATTACATCCAGAGAATGCCACAAAATCATAACATCTGTATAGCAGGAGACATTAACTTAAACTTGTTTTCTAACGATAATATTGTAACTTCATATATTAATACTCTAAATGGAAATGGCTTTAGATCTTGTATAAATGGCAGCACTAGAGTTACAAATCGAACAGAGTCGTCTATAGACCATATATTTCTTAAATCAACTGATAATGTATTTGACAGTGCGGTAGGAAACATATTTAAAACAACTATTACTGATCATTACTCAGTGACTTTACATTTAGGATTGAGTAATTTTAAACAAGATAAAAAAATCAACTAGCCTATATAAGCAATAAGAAAATAATTAACTACACAAAATTAAAGGATTTATTGAGTAATAAAAAATGGGATAGTATTTATGAAAATTAATCCAATGACGTTAACGATTTGCTAAAAATATTCTGTTCGGTTTTGACCAAGTGTATTGAAAATTCTAGTCAGGAAATAAAAATACCACACAGATATAAGCCTTTGAAGCCATGGATTACTTCTGGACTAATAAAATCAATAAGAACTAAAGATAAATTATATAAGAGATCAATAAAAGAACCTTTCAACACAAAACTGAAACATGATCTTAAAGAATATAAAAATGTATTAAATAGATTAATTGATGAAACAAAAACAAACTATTATCGATCAAAAATAGATGAATGCAGGAGTGATAAACGTAAACTATGGAATTACATAAATGAAATCATTTATGATACAAAAAATAAACATGATGAACCAGAAATAGATTCAGTTGAATTAAATAGATATTTTTCCCAAGTTGGTAAAAACTTGGCTGCTCAAATTGAACAAAATACCACCACATCAGATTTCCCATATAAGAGAACCAATGAATTGAATGCAACTTTTTTTCTCAATCCACCGGAGGTGATAGAAACTATAATAACTCTGAAAAATAACTCTTGTCCAGGTCCTGATAATATTAATAATAGAGCTCTAAAGCAGATAGCAGATTTAATAGCTGAACCCCTCTCTTACATTGTAAATAAATGTTTTGAAACAGCTCTATTTCCTGATTCATTTAAAATAGCAAACATTAAACCGATTCTTAAAAAAGGTGATAAAAATAATCCAGGTAACTATAGACCAATAAGCTTAATTAGCAACCTTGCCAAAATATTTGAAAAATTGTTTAAAAAACGAATAATGAAGTTCATACAAAAAAATAACATTATTAATGAAAACCAATATGGTTTCCAACCTAATAAAAGTACTGAATATGCGCTAGTGTATTTTGTAAACAATGTAACAGATATGTTAAATTCCAAGAAAAAACCACTTGCAGTCTTCATGGATTTATCTAAAGCTTTCGATACCATACCACATGATAAAATTTGCAACAAATTGGAGAAGTATGGTTTCAGAGGTCATTCATTGAAGTTTATAAGAAGTTACTTGGAAGATAGATTCCAAATTTTAACAATAAATAACAATAAAAGTATAGAGAAACTGTCATCTTACGGCCTGCCCCAGGGAACTGTTCTTTCACCAATATTTTTCATTCTTTATGTAAATGATTTGCTGAATATTAAGCTAAAGAATGGGAGAATTTTATCTTTTGCTGATGATTCAGTGATTATATTTTCAGAAAATAATTGGAATGATACTTTCATTGTTGCAGAGCAAGATATGAAAATTGTGAAGAACTGGATGGACTCTAATGCTTTGAGTTTAAATGTAGAAAAAACCAATTACATAGCTTTTTCAGCAAATAGAGAGGGTAAACCTAACAATCAATATAAGTTAAAAATCCATTCAAACTGTTCTTCAATAAATCAACCAAACATTAATAGATGTTCCTGCCCTGTTATTAATAGGAAATCAAACCTCAAATATCTTGGTATAAAATGGGACATCCATGTTAACTTCCTATGTAAGAGACTAAAATACCTATTTTATAAATTGAAAAATGTGCTATCTTTCTCAGAATGCAAACAGGTATATACGGCACTAGTAGAATCCCTAATGCGATATGGTTTAATAGTTTGGGGTGGGACTTTCGAAACCCATATTAAAAACCTTTTTCTAATACAAAAATTCATCATAAAGACAATTTTAAAGAAACCTAGAACTTATGATAGTAAGATTTTGTTCAGTGAATTTGATGTTAAAACTATACGACATTTATATCTTAGTTGCATAACAAATTACAGTTTTAAATACGAGCATAATTTCCCTCTAGCCGATGACATAAATTATAATCTTAGACCTAATACAATAAGAAAATATGAAATATATAACACCAACTCAGCTCTTCTTAGAAGGCAACTTTACTACATTAGTAGTAAATTCATAAATATACTAGGAAGTGAATTTCCACTTAATAATTTCTGAAATAATAAATACAGAAAAAGAGCCATAGAGGCATGGCTAAACTTGAATTATTTCCAATCGTTGACTTTTATACAATAATCAACTTCATATTATAAATTATATTTTCGAACACTTCATACGCTAGATTCAAGTTTATATATTACATCCCTGATTAAGCTGATTTACGACTCACACTGGCGCACAAGGAATCTTCCTTTTGCAGGTGTTTTTGCCTCACCTACTGTACTTATGCATGTGATCATAAATTGAATCTTCATTTTAAAACTATTGTTTGTAATGTAAAGGATATCATTTCGTTATTATATCTAATTAAATAAATGTATGTATCTTGGTTTAAGTGCAGTAGCATATACTTATATTTATTTTTTGTAAAGCTTTTTTGTATTTTGTTTTTGGCAAATAAAATTCATTCATTCATTCATTCATTCATTCACTTGAATCTTGTAGGGAAAGCTGGTGTTTTTTATTCAATCAACTGGCAGAGTTTTTTTTAATATTTATCCATTTTAAATTCGGGAGTGTTTTAACTGGACCTTTGAAGAGCAGGCCAAGGTACTTTTGTTTAGGTAAAGTAAGATTTATAATTCTAAATAGTAATTTTTTTTTTATTGTTTTATTATCATAAACTGAACGACCACAGATCAGCACAGCGAGTAGCCCCTGAAATATTCATCTGATTATTATTTCGTAATAAATTCTAATTATAATTCTAATTTCGTAATAAATAATTTATTGATTTGTTTTTAATATCAAAAACCTGTACGATCTTTTCTTATTTTTTCTTTTTTCCCACCCTTACATATTTGGTGAAGGCACATCTTGTTTACAATGTCTAGAGATCGGTCATTTTCCATCTCACTTTAAAGTAGCCAAGATTATATCTTTATACAAATCAGGCGATAGAAAATTATCGTACTATCAGTTTAATTAGTAATTTGTCTGAAATATTTGAAAAAATAATAAAAAAGCGTATTCTAATTATCTCAGGAAAAATTTCATAGCAGAAAATCAGTTTGGTTTCCAGGAGGGGAAGTCCTCTGAGGATGCAATGTCTCGACTGGTGAGGATTGTGTCTGAAAACTTCTTAATGAATAAAAAAACCTTTGCTGTGTTCTTGGATTTGGCGATATGATATGATACCATCCCTCATCAAACTTTACTTAAAAAGCTGGAAAATATAGGTTTCCGTGGACCAGTTTTAAAACTTTTTGAAGGCTATCTACAAAATAGATCCCATTATATTAAAATCAAGCAGAGTAAATCTAACTGAGTTTGGCCTACCTCAGGGCACAGTTCTCTCACCAATATTATTTTTAATTCACATAAATGACTTACTGAAAATTAATATTAATGGCTGTTACTCCATTTCCTTTGCTGATGATACAGCTCTAGTTTTTTTCGGTTGTACGTGGAAAGAAACAAAACTTCTAACATAATCAGGTCTCACAGCAGTTAAGTCATGGCTTGATCTGCACACGCTCACTTTAAATACAAGAAAAAGCGTATATATGACTTTCTTGCCCACAATAAACTCCATCCCTGCGGAAATGTTAAATGGTGGAATTAAAATTCATTCGTTTGACTGTGCTGAAAGGAGTAGTCCGTCAGACTCAGATTTTGTTGTTAGGGACTGTATATGTCAATCACTGACAAACGTGATAGAAGTTAAATATCTAGGTGTTTTAATAGATCAATATCTGAAGTGGAATGCACATATTGATAATATGTGTAAAAAATGAAATATATTGTTCACAAATTCTACAGATTGAGCAGTGTTGGAGATTTAAAGTTATTGATGATGGTCTATTCAGCTTATGCCCAATCCATATTTCAGTATGGTATAAGGGTTTGGGGAGGTGCCTTAGACACTCATTCCAATAAAATAGGTGTGATTCAGAGGCACATACTAAAAGCTGCTCTCCAAAGGCCGAGACGATATCCCAGTCACTTACTTTATGAAGAATTACCGGTTCTGACAGTGAGACAACTCTATATAAAAAATTTAATACTTTATATCAATAGATCCAAAAATACTTTCACTCCATAGTTTCCAGCTTACAATATTTCAGATCGCCATCAAATTACCGTGTTTCCAGGACAGACCTAATAGTATGCCGTAGACAGTTCCCCTATGTAGTAAATAAATTGATTAACCTGTTATCCGAAAATTTAATTTTAGATAGCATCACTAAATCAAGTACAAAAAAAATAATTGATTGGATTAAATCAACAAATGTTTTTCACTTAATTCACAACACAATTTTATTTGTTTTTCTCTATTATTGCCATCAAAATTACATACAGTATAAATATGTGTTTCCCCACTTTCATCTTGATTGAATTGTATAGTTATTATAATATTATAGTTGAGCTTACCTTGTTGAATCAAAGTTTTTCTATTGGAAGTAATAGTATCCCAGACAACACAGAGACCTCTGTTGGACGTCCAGTGGATGGCCATGTCGGATATTTAGAATATCCGGCGGACATCCGTTTTTGGCCAAAATATGTCCTATGGACGTCCACAGGACATTCAAGTGTCACAGAATCCGATGTCCGTCAGACATCCAAATTTAATCCACACTAGACATTGTTTGGATATTGTAGGACATCCTACGGATGTCTTCCGGATGCAATAATTATGAAATTAGGATAGCCACTGGACATCCATCTACATCCTAATTCAATCCATGCTAGACTTTTTTGGATATTGTAGGACATCATAAAGATGTCTTGTGGATGCCATAATTATAAAATTAGGAAATCCATTGGACATCTACTTACGACCAAATTTGGTCTTGCTTTCTTGACCATTGAGGAACTAAGATGTTTGTCATGAATACATTTTTTATAATATAGTGAAGATTTAGTTACCATTCCGGTGCAGTTCTTGGCCCGAAACGGTACTCAATTCTAGATTCTGTTAAAAAAGAATTTCAATAAATAAAATGCATATTAAAATTTTAACAAAATTTTATTTTGAAATCACAGGTTAATTAAAAACCATCAACATCAGTTCATAAAAGTATAACTTTCCTCCCTAGGTGTCAGTGGCGGCTCCAAAACAAAATAAACGTGTGTGTAATAATAAACAAGGATATGTAAGTGATCGTGTAATAAACAAAAACTATATTCATTCTATTGAAAATTTATTGGATATTTAGTTAAAAGCAATTGAGAATGTAATTGAACTTGAGAAGTTTGTGAGACCTTCTAATATTGAGAATTCCACACAATCAGTAAGGGTTTGCGTGAGCGCGTAAGTACAAGTTAAAAATATTACTGTGCTATATATTGTATTTCCAGGCTAATAATATTAAGACTGATCTTATGTAGAACAGTTTTGGGCTTTCTATTTCTATTGTATTGATTGAATCTTGTAACTTATTTATTTCACTTATTGTTATCTCTTACTTGGAATTTTGTTGGGAAAATGATATAATTCAAGTTCTATGACAATTATCCCTATTAAAATGACAATTTAATAATCCCTATTTATCGCGTTCTTACTTCCTATGAAAGTTAGGATTGGTATCTGCAACCTCCAATCTATATTTACACCAGCCGCCACTGCTAGGTGTACAAATAAATATTTTACAAAATGGATATAACCTTGAAAATTTTGATTCAAAAGTATTGATAAAGCAAGACTTTTTCCATATACTAAGATAATGTGGGAAAACGTAAGAATTTTGTTATGAATGAGTTACATTATTCTTAGAGAATCATGAAAAAAGTTAGTAGTACTCATTGAACTTAATTTAAACTATTATTTATAGGCCTATTGTTATTTACTTTTAAAAACATATTCAAGGTTCATGAAGTATGGCAAATATATGATGCAATTTTAGATGTTTAACTACAGCTACTACAAACACCGTTTTTGTTTTGTTTTATGGCAAATATATGATGCAATTTTAGATGTTTCACTACAGCTACTACAAGAACCGTTTTTGTTTTCCGGTTTGACGTTCAGGAGCATGCCTCAACCAATTTTTGGTGGCCTCTACAATCGTTTTTTCCGTTGCTTCTTGAAACCCCATCTTAACAGCTTCTGAAATGAAGATCAAATTGTTGTAAACTGCTGATTTTATTATAGTCAGAGTGAGGTTTAAATGGTGTTTTACAATTTTAGTTTTCAATCCCTTAAAACGATATTCAAGGCAACCACATTATTTCTCTTGCCCAAGTGAACAAGCCCTACTGTTCACTGAATCACTAGTAGACCAATCAGGACCCCCTATATACCAGGCATTGGTCCTGGACCAATCACGAGTAATGTAGATATATACTATATTCTGTCTAACAAAAGAACGGATTGAATATCATAATAATAATTATTGACCAATCAAAGTGAAGTCTAAGATTCAAGTCGACGATTTAGCATTTTTCTTTATATTTATTGTTTGTTCCGCATTTACGGCTAAATGCGGCAATGGATTTTCATGAGATTTGGCAGGAATATTCATTTTTTAACTATAAGTCGATGTATACACAAGGCTTTTTGAAATTTTGCGTTTTAAGGATAATATGGTTTAGGCCTATAACTGCGAAAATCAGAATATCTCATCCCCGAAAATCATAAGTATAAAGACGAATGAACTTAACTTAAGAAGATAATGGAAACTTAAATTTTTATTTAAAACCATAGGTTAGGGGTTTAGGCTTTTGCTTTCAAATCGCAATATGCTGGTATTATTCAAAATGTTTAGATAATGAAAAGCAAAAAGCTTGCATCTCAGAACATTTGTGTAATTTAGTTTTGCTGAACGTCACCTTAAAATTTTTTGGGGATGCGGTATTTTGACTATAGCTATAACTGCGCAATGTCTACTGTTCCCAGAAGTACTAGTAGTTTTGTTTTGGTAAAATTATCAGCTGAAAGCCTGAAATATTGATTCACATATGACTACTCCTTCATGTAAAAAGAGCTAATTTTCAATTTTGGCAATCATTAAAAAAATATATTGAACAGAATGTGAAACTACCTCAAGACTTTTCAACTGATAGTGTTTTCGAACCAAAATAATTCTTTGCTCACATTCACTCCATCGTTTTGGTAAACAAAGTATAGTGAGCCACTACCTTCACTAGCTAGTGAGTGAGCCCCGGGCTGAAGAGCTCGCTAAAACACTGATATTGTCAGCTGTTCTATTGAAAGCGTTGAAAGTCAAGATAAATAGCTCAAGTTGCATTGAGTTACGAATTGTATGCAACTAATAGTCGTTTGGACAACTAAACACATGCACTTACCCTCAAGGACTCTGGCACTTTGAAGAATTGAAAACTGTTTTTCCCTTTCGCACCAAACCAGCTGTAGTCTTTGGCTAATTCATCACCAATAAGTCTTCTCATTATTCTTTTCGTCATGTCATTTATGCTGTTTTCGCCAATTCTTATTATTAACACTGCAAGCAAAGTCCAGCACAACTGTAGTAAATTTAAAATAACACATAAGAATAAGAGGTGTCCAATCTGAATGAAGTTGAGGATAAATAGGTACTCAGCATTTCGAGTCAACATGCAATATGCTCTGCTGACCAATTGGTTTGGATAATAGACTCAATACTATATAAGTCATAACTCAATTACATTTTTATTTTCTAATTTTTAATAAAATCCACCTATTCCAAATCCCTACTTATCCAAAGAAGGTTTGGTCCCAATAAGCTTGGAATACCAAAACTCTACTGTATTGTCTCAATTTGTTTAAACAATTTATAAAAAAAACTAGTAAAAACTTCTTTACTTTAACATAGTAACATCAAACATAATAATTTTATTTTTTAATGGTTTTAACATCAGTATGTCCATAAGATCCAAGCATTTCTCCTGACAATAATATCTTATACAGTTTAGTTTGGAGAAACTTCAAGTTTAAAAAACTAATATTGTTTAAAAAATTGAACACCAGTTGCAGATTTACTTGTACATTAAACTGAAAATTGAAATCTGAAGTTGTACCAACAAAGTATATCTTACCATGTTATTTTTGGAATGATTATCTCTCAGCTCCTCTTCTATTTTGAGCAGACTCTCCTCAGTCTTCATTGGCAATCGTGCCGGATCAAAGTTGATTTCATCATGCTGCTGGTTTGACCAGGGGTCTGTATTTTGATTTTGAGATTTCAATATTGATTCCAACATGTCTCGGTTGCTGTTAGTAGTAGCTCTCAGAAGAGCTAATTGTTGAAGAACTTATTTTCTGAATTCTGGAACAAGTATTTATAATATCAAAACAAAATATTTAAAAAAATAAAAATGGGGATTTATACTTTCACCAGTATTTACCCATTTTACCAGTGATTTTAGAGGGTACATAAAAATGCTTTATGAAAAAATTAACTGTGTCGTGAATATATCAGTTTTTAACCAAAAAATTCTGAAATGTTAGGTTCTATAGGTTGGCCTTGATTAGGTTGTGTAACATTGACAATGGTACACAATTCAATTTTTTTATAGGCCTAATAATTTTATAAGTAACCGATTTTGTTTTGTCAATTTACTGTTCATGACATAGGCTAGCGTTGATAAATTTTTAAAATCACACAGACTTAACCTAAGCAACCTTAAAAAGACAGCGTATTATGCATTGATTAGCCAGGTCTATAAGATTCATAGGCTATTCTGAAAATCAAAAATGAAGATCACCTTCAAGAAGTTGAGGAAAAATAATAGGCCTATAACATTACACCTTATTTGCAACTTATTGATCAAAACACAGGTAACAAATTAACAGCCTCTACAGATACTGCATGATGAGAACTGAACAAAGAAATGACATAGCCTATTCTACATTGATTGGCTCAGTCTATAATATTAAATATTTTATAACAGTAACTTATGAGGAGTTATGGAAAAATATATTACACATACCTTTGCAATTTATGGATTCCACGTTTTTCAAGAATTCTAGGATTCAACGTTTTCAAGATAGCCACAAAGAAGTAAAGACCGAAGAAAGAAGAAAGAAGAGCAAACAGCCAGCGAGCAAACACTTTCTCTTTCAACTTATATAGATCAAAATGGCCATGGCGCAGAACCAGTGCTACCTACATACATTCTGCGCGCGCTATTTAGCTCTAATTTAAAATATCACAAGATCAATATTTATAGCTATTCTCCATTTTTTTCAAATAAAACTTAAGAAAACTGGAAATATATATAGCCTACTAAGATTCTCACTATTATATATGATAAGTTAATAAGCTATTCCATACAAAGTATGGAAAAGTTGAAATTTTTTCGTTAAATCTCACAAAAATCCTATTGCTTTCCATATCGTTATCTGTTTTGGTACTCGTCACCGGCACTCAAACTGTGGTTTTGCTGGTTTCGCCGAATTAGTATATTATTATGTTAAAAAAATTATACTTCTTATTCTAAAATATTACTTTTTGTAATCTGTATTCATTTGATAATATTTTTTGAAAGGCAATAAAATTTGATTTGATTATAATCAATTTTTCGTGAAAAAAAATCGCTCAAACTTTGTGATCTTATGGTATTTGATGCGAGAAACACGAATCTGCATTCATAAATGAGAAATTCCTTAACGATCAGGAGATATAACCAAACTTCAGCCAAATCGAATCAAAATCAAGTGACGAAGCAGTGTGTGATGATTACATAACCTTAACTTTTGGACAACATTAGCATTTTATCAAAATTTTTGGAGAGAAATAGTACATGCTCAGCCTAGTTTTTCCTCCAATGTCATAATTGTATTATGATTATAGTGTTTTATACAATAAATAAATAAATAAATCTGAGATACTTTTTGTTTTAGTGTGTTTCAAGATGGTTTCCATCACTTCTCAGTGAAAAATTAAAATTGCTCAAACTTCGTGATCTCATTAGCCCAGTCAATAAAGGTTTTTTCGATCCGAAAATTAAATAAAAGCTGAATCTTCTACCATCGATAGAACCCTCCCAGAGGGTCATTCTCCCAAAAGTCCCAAGAAATCCCCTTGGAGCTTTCCCCCCTAGCCCCCTCAAAGTTGAAAAATGCAGGTAATCACGGAAAATCAATTATCTCTGTACCCATTGATCGGAAACAGTTCTATTATATGCCATTCGATTTGTTGCATTATGGACTACAATATTAGTTATATTCATTTTTTTAATAAAATTGACAGTTTTCTTGATAAAATAATATATATGTGAAAATTTAGGGGGTTTGCGATTTGATTTTTTTGTTTTCTTCGGTTAACTTCAAAGCAAGTAGTTTTAAAGAAAAATGAGTCAAATAATTAATGTAGCCACTCTCATTGCAAATTCATTGATGTATATTGTTATGTATTTGCGATTCGATTTGACGCCGTGGAAGGGGAAACAGTCGAAGCGGAACGGCGCGGCTGACTCTCTTAGCCATAGTAAACAGCAAACTGGAAATCAATTATCTCTGTAACAATTAATCGGAAAAAAATCTATCATATGTCATTCGATTCGTTAAATTAAGGACTACAATATTAGTTGGATTCATTTCCTCAATTAATCGAACAGTTTCCTTGATAAACTAATATAATGTAAAAATTTAGGGGTTTTTCGATTTGATTTTTTTGTTTTCTCCAATTAACTTCGAAGCAAGTAATTTTAAAGAACAATGTGAAGAATAATTATTGTAGCCACATTCATTGCAAATCCATTGATGTATATTGTTATATATTTGCGATTCAAGTTGACGCTGTGGAAGGGGAAACAGCCGACGCGGCTGACTCCCTTCACCATAGTAAACAGAATAATACTGCTGTCTACATTGCATCTCATTTACACTATGGCGCTCGAAACAATTAATTTTGTCTATTAATTATTTTTTGACATAATAATAAATCATTTTATTTGTTTCGACAATTATTGCCATACAAATGAGTTGAGTCATTTACACATGAATATAGATAATTTTTGTATATATAAATATTTTTTATACATCAATATTATAACATGATAAACCAATCATAATGCCACCAACCAAGTACAGAAAAGTAAGAATGACTAATAACAAAGATTGAAAACATGAATACCTCTATACATCTAACCTATAATATCTTAAGGCTGGCAGTGACTGATAACTATCGTAGTTATCATGCTTATCTATCGGTGGTCGACACCATATTTTCTCTCTTGATAAGTGCTTTCACAGTATACTGATATACCTGTTTGATTTTCTCATCATTAAAGTTAGATAACAGTACCATCAATTTGTCTACATTTTGAACTACATTATTTACATAAGGTAAAATATACTGCAATCTAATATTTTCATATTCCGGACAGATCAATAGAAAATGTATTAACGATTCGAAATCTAAATCACAGGCAGGGCAAATTTTCTCTCCGTCAAGCTGATATCTCTGACCGTTTATGTGTAAGAATGTACTCGTGTTTGATACTCTGTACTGTGTCATACAACGAATCATTTTAATTGGCAGATCATACGTTAGCTGTTCTCCTAGTTGATATTCGGGATTAAACAATTTATAAAAAGGAGAACTTTGCGAATTCTGAGCCAAGTATCTATCCTCATCCATTATTTTCATTATATATCTTTCAAGAATTCTCTCTCTACTATTATATAGTTCAATAGCATCAAATTCAATATCGTTCCTTAAATTTTGAAACTCCAACAAATCCATCTCTCTCTGAACAAAGTTTGGTAGAGAGTTAGTGGGGAGGATATTTTTAATATTCTTCCCAAAGAATGGACATTGATATGTCCAAAGCTCCGCCAATTTATGTAGATGCATAACAATTATGATTATTATCTATAGTTATTATATTACAAATTGCTTTTTCATATCATATACAGTTCAATAGTTATTTTCTTAGTCTATATTATGTAAATTCATCTATAATTTTGCTGTATTGTAAGCTATTGTATATAAGTGTATAAGCCAGTATATATTGTAATCTACATAAATAAAGTACTCAATCAAACAATAGATAACCAATTAGAACTGAAGTTGGTTTTCAACAGTAGGCGATAACAAATGAAAGGGTATTTGGACTCTGGCATGTTCGCAATTCTTATCAGCCAAGATAGACATCTTTTGAGGATATGAAATTTGAGCCTTGGTCTATTCGCCTCCAATCTAACACACCAACTCGGCGTCGTACGCACCAGCAAGAGCAAGCGCTTCAAAAAGAACAACTGAACAGCTTCCACAGCTTGCTCACAACCGAAACCCCACACTTCACACCCGTACAAACTCGATGGTATGATAACCATATCTAATAATTTCATTTTCCCCTCCCATTTCTCAGACCTCACCTTGGATAAAATGTTGACAGCCAATATTGATTCAATTTTACCTCTATTAATTGAGCGTTTGCACATCTCTGTATATTTACCTGAGGATTGGAATATTACTCCTAAATAATTATAATTTTTACAAATTTCTATTTTTTCCTCACCAATCATGAAATCTCTATGGCTATTGCTCAATCGACCCTTATGGAATGGCAAAACTTTGGTCTTAGCTGCATTGACCTTGAGTCCTATTTCTAAGCTGTACTGATAAAGACATTTGAGCTTATTTCTCACATCAGAAATGCTATCCGCCAAGATGACTATGTCGTCTGCATATTGTAACATTAGTACATCGTTGTCTCTATCAATGTTTAATCCATGCATTCCTTTATCTCTAAAGTAAGTTTCTATTGCCGATGTGTACAGAGAGAAGAGAAGTGGGCTGGCCGGGTCACCCTGCAAAACGCCTCTTGTCAGTGGGATAGGTTCGGATTGTAAACCATGCAACCTGTTCTCGATTACCAGTGAGAAGTTCGAGTACATATATTGAAAAACGCTAACTACTCTCCTACTTAATCCGAGTTCTCTCATTTTCTGAAATAGCCTGTTATGCGGGATAGAATCGAACGCAGACTCATAATCAATAAAAATTGCATACATCTTTCTCTTTTTTACTTCCATAAAATATTTGACTACTGAATCTAGAACGAAAATATTATCTAAGCATGACCTATTTTTCCGAAATCCCGATTGACTTTCCACCATGATCCCACTCTGATCTGCCCAAATTGCTAATCTATCTGTTAATATTCCAGTAAAAATTTTTAGAATACAATTCGCAATAGATAAGCCTCGGAAATTCCTAGGATCTTTTTTACAGCCTTTCTTATGCAATAGGAATATTTTCAGCTTTGCCCAATTCAAAGGAATACGTACAACTGCCTAACTGTTAACACATTAAACTCTTTGAAAGTCAAGTCGGTTGGGTAAAGTCTGGGTTTATTTAAAATTGTTTTGATTATTGATTTTTGAATTATGAAAAGCTCTTCTAAGTGAGAATTATAACAGCCCCCCCATACGGATATACCATACTGAATTATGGACTGGACCAGTGCAAAGTAAACCATTTTTAGATGTTTTGAGTTCAGAATTTTTTTTGCTTCGTAGAATTTATAGGATAGATATCTCATTCTTCTGCAAATAAATTTTATGTGTATGTCCCACTTCAAATTTTCATCTATTTGGACACCTAGATATTTGGTACTTTTGACTCTTTTTATAGTAGGGCAGGTGCAGTTATTGTTGCAGTTTGAGTGGAGTTTCAGATTTAAATTCTCATCAGGTTTACCAGTTGTATTGAATGCGAAGGTGATGTAATTGGTTTTTTCAATGTTCAGGCTCAGGGTGTTTCTGTCCAACCAATTTTTTATGAGCAAACAGTTCTGTTCTGCAATTTCATGTACCCCAGTCCAAGATTCCCCATGGAAAATAGCTGCAGTGTCATCTGCGAATGATATAGTTGTGGCGTTTTTTAATTTCAGCTTTAATAAGTCATTGACATATATATAAAGAGGATTGGTGATAGTACCGTTCCCTGAGGCAAACCGTAGGAGGTCATTTTGGAGACATCAGTAAGTCCGTCAATTGTTAAAGACTGGGTTCTATCTCTCAAGTAGCTCTTTATGAGTTCTAGAAATATTCCCCTAAAGCCATATCTTTCGAGTTTATTGTAAAGAAAACTATGTGGTATAGTATCAAAGGCTTTTTTAATATCCAGGAAAACTGCTATAGATTTGTAATTGGAATTCAAGTTTTGTGAAACAGTATTAGAAAAATGCAATTAACGCATCTTCGGTACTTTTCGCAGTCTGGAATCCAAATTGATTCTTATCTATTATTTTATGCTTGTTCAAATACACAACTAATCTCTTCTTTATAATTTTCTCCATGATTTTTGCTAGATTACTAATAAGGCTGATTGGTCTGTAGTTACTTGGGTCCAAGGGATCTCCTTGCTTGAATAAAGGTTTTATCTTGGCGGTTTTGAAATGTTTAGGGAAGTAGCCTTGTTCAAAGCATTTGTTGAAAATCACGGAAAGCGGCTGTGAAATAGTGTGGCTTATATGTTTGAGTACTGTGTTATTGAGATTATCCAAGCCTGGGGTGCAGTTATTTTTCAGCTCTTTTATTGTCGCTTGAACTTGAAAGAAGGAATTCGGTAGAGGAGTTTCAATTACATAGTTGTTGAAATTGAAATTTGGAGAGCTTGTGGGATCATTGTTTATAGTTCTAGCTCTCCCCAACATTGGTGAAAAAGTCATTCAACCTCTTGGCATCAATTCCAATTTTACAACACTCTTTCTTCCCCTCCCCGATAGCCTCATTAATACACCTCCAAAGCTTTGAACTATTGGTGTTACATTGTTCTATTTTATCCCTATAATAGTTATCCTTCGCCTCACTTATGAGCCTATTCAATGTATTACGATAAACTCAGAATTAAAATGTGAAAAATTAGTTTCATCGCATGTCAAAACAATAGACAAAATTGATTGTTTCGAGCGTCATAGTGTGAATAAGATGCAACTTAGAAAGCAGTAGGCCTACTACTGTATTCAACTGTTTACTATGGTGAAGAGATTCAGCCACGCCGTACCGCGTCGACTGTTTCCCCTTCCACAGCGTCAAATCGAATCGTAAATAAATAACAATATACACCAATGGATTCGCAATGAATGTGGCTACATTGAATATTTGTCTAATTTTCTTTAGATTATTTGATTCGAAGTTAATCGGAGAAAACAAAAATCAAATCGAAAAACCCCTAAATTTTCACATATATATTATTTTATCAAGGAAACTGTTCGATTTATTGAGGAAATGAATATAACTAATATTGTAGTCCTTAATTTAACGAATCGAATGACATATGATAGATTTTTTTCCGATTAATGGTTACAGAAATAATTGATTTCCAGTTGCTGTTTACTATGGCTAAGAGAGTCAGCCACGCCGTACCCCGTCGACTGTTTCCCCTTCCACAGCGTCAAATCGAATCGCAAATACATAACAATATACATCAATGGATTTGCAATGACAGTGGCTACATTAATTATTTGGCTCATTTTCCTTTGAAACTACTTGTTTCGAGGTTAATCGGAGAAAACAAAAAAATCAAATTACAAACCCTTTAAATTTTCACATATATATTATTTTATCAAGAAAACTGTCAATTTTATTGAAAAAATGAATATAACTAATGGCATATAATAGAACTGTTTCCGATCAATGGTTACAGAGATAATTGATTTCCCGTGTTTACCTGCATTTTTCATGTTTTAGGGGGCTGGGGCGGAAAGCTCCAAGGGGATTTCTTGGGACTTTGATGCGAGAGACACGAATCTGGAATCATATTAGCAAAATTCCTTACCGTTCAAGGGATATGACCAAATTTCAGTCAAATCTGAGTTACTTCTTGTCTCAGTGTGTTCCACGATGTGTGTCAATAATATTATCATCAATTTGTTGTGAAAAAAGAAAATCGCTCAAACTTAGTGATCTTATGGTCTACGGGCAGTAGACAGTCGCATGGCAAGCTGAAAGCACGTCATTTCGGGCTCCTACTTCTACTCTCTTTTCAACTGGTTATTTCTTTGAATTTAAAGTTCTAATTACGTGTACAAGTGTATTAGTGTACCGTCTTTCAAATTATGCAATCAGTTTTACTGTGAGTTGTGTTACAGTGTTGTATTTAAAAGTTAATTGGTTCAAATGGCGTCGATTAACAAAGTGGAGCCAAAGGTATTGCAGTCGAGCTCCGGCAAGCCGAAAGATAAGGGCGATGACGTCCAGAAAACAGCTGATCTTCTGTCGTCTGAGGCCAGCTCTGCTTCGCCTACAACTGAAACCGGCCGCTGTCGACCACGTGACTCCTACTGCTATCGCTGCTGCTGTCTCATTGATCATCTTCTATCTTCTATATATATAAAAGCGAAATGGCACTCACTCAGTGGCGGCTCGTGCAAATACTAATGGGGGGTTCACATTTAACATGAGCAACAAGATCTAGATCTTTAATAATTTGTTAAACCCCATGTTTCAAGTGAATTTTGTTCGTTTCACGTAGTAGAATGTAATTTTTTATTCCTAGAAGAGTACTAGGCCTATCATATTATTACGTAGGTAACAAAATATTCTAATGGGTTGTATTATATTAAGTACCTATATAATAATTTGGATTTTCGTTTAATAATAATAATAATAAGTATTTAGATATACTCAGGATTCTCAACATAGAAGATGTACTCCCATACTCCCATTGAATAATTCATGTACAAATCATAAATTATACAGAAAACAGCAATAACTTTTCCTCGATGTAAGATAATTTCCAATCAAAGAAATAAGGATTAACATGCTTTTAGAGACTTTGTTAACACTCACCCTCCTTCTAGTTGGCATTTACAGAGCATTTTTTGAAAATAAAATCCATCCTCCTCTCCTTCCTTGCTGCGAAAACATCGATCACCTTCTCATTGAAGTTAATGATATTTGCTATCATTTCCTTCTCAATAGTCAGCATTGCTAATGCTGATAGCCTGTCCTGGTTCATTGTGGAGCGCAAAAACGTCTTGATTCGTTTTGGTGTAGAAAAACACCTCTCAGCTTCAGCTGTTGTCATTGGGATGGTTAAAATTATCAACAAAAGTTTATAGGTTTCGGAAAATGACGAAGTTAAGTTATTTTCAATGAAAAATTGTAGCAAACTGACAGCACCAAGCAAATTTCTGAAGTCTACTCTTCTAAAAATTATTTCAAGTTCTGTTTTTAGGCGATTTTTCTCAAGAAATGAGTAAACCTTAACAGTATCTTCAAGCAAGGTATCTGGGAAATCCTTATTGAAATGTTCAAATTTTTGTGAGTCCAATAAACAGATTGCTGAATAGAATGTTGTGAATGAGAACCGGGTTTTGATTTGAGTGGTGATGATGTCACAGGTTTCCTTGGCAGCCACTGTTCTACTGAGGTAGGTGTCCTCTTCGCGCCTTGAACGTTTGGGCACACTTCCTGCACAGTCTGCTACCATCTCCATCAAATCATTCATTTTAGTTCTTTCCTCTTCAACAGCTTTGATAAAATGTTCAACATTTGATTTGATTTTCATAGCATCTGTCTTAACTGTTTGCAGCTGATTATATAAAATGTCAACAGGAGGCATTAGCCTGTGAAAAACCGAGAGCCAAAAAATGAATCTATTATCTTTGAGAAGACGAGCAATAGCACCTGCTTTTATTTATAATACTAGAAGGTTGTTTTGATGTGGATTGAATCTCCTCCATACACTCGATTAGCTCTTCTCTATATTCAAAAACTGTATTCACAGTTCTACTTTTAAAATTCCACCTTGTTGCTGACGCCCTAGGTACACGTTTGCCGACTACTCTGTCTAAAACATCTATTCTTTGAGGAGAATTTGAGAAAAAATTAGTAATATCACTCAAATCTGAGAAAAAAATTCTTACATCTTGATTTTGACTCGCTGCTTGTGCTACAATTAAATTGAGTTGATGTGCATAGCAATGCACAAAAAAAGCATGCTTATAGGTTTGTTGCACAATTGTCTGCACACCAGCATGTTGTCCACTCATCACATTCGCACCATCATAACTTTGAGAAATGAGTTTTTCTGGAATTGTTATGACAGTATCCAAACTTGAAAAAATACATTTTGCAATCGATTGTGAATCATGACCCTCAGGATTATCGAACTTCCAAAATCTCTCTACTGGTTGACCATTTGATAAAATATACCGAAAAACTAAAACTAACTGAAATGCAAACGAAATGTCAGTTGTCTCATCTGCTATTAGAGAAACATATTGAGCATTTTTAATCTCCTGTTTGATATTTTCTTGGCACACAGAAAGCATGCAGTCCAGCAATTCATTTTGAATGTCTTTGGAGGTGCCTTTGAAAACTGTAGCACTATTTAAATGTTCTTTCAAAGCCGAATCAAGCTCTGCAGTAAAATTCACAAGGCCTTTGAAAATTCCCGGATTTAAAGCATTGTCGTCCTCTCGATGACCCCTAAGAGCTAACTCAAATGCACCCAGTGGCGGCGTGTCCATGAGAGCACAAGAGCACGTGAACCCCCTATGAAATTGCTACAATAAATTAAAGTTCAAATCAATAGAAAATTGATTGAAGTAGTAGTAATACTCAAATTTCTTGTAATATTAAAACAATAAGGAGCGCACCAAGCAAGGTACACGCATTGAGATAACCTTTTGAATTACGCGCTACAGCAAGCAGGATCACTGCTCCAAGCGTTAGTATGGGTTCAAATGGTAGCTGGGCGAGTTCAATTCCCTCCCCGTGGGGGGTGGGAGACTATTTACATTAGCTTTACGGTGAGCTGCTTTCCAAGCAGCTCATAGCTGTGATAGTGTGCTTTGCATTGGCGCCATTGCCTTCCCACAAAATTTGCCACCACAAAATTTAATGCAGTCTATAAGTTTGGAAAGCACATACCTATATTTGGTGACTTGCTTATTATGTTTTCTGATGCTCAAACGATAAGCACTATCAAGCTGTTGACGAACATCAATTTTACCAAGTAAATTGAAATCCAATGAAGCACTAATATGCGCATGTGAGTTTTCATGCTTTTTAATTTTTTGAGTCAAATGAGCTAAATCACACACACCGTTCTTAATCCATGCTGGATCGCCTTTTTCGCGAGCAAACAACAAGCACAGAAAACAAAAAAGTTTGTTAGTTTCTTCACAACCACACAGCCAAGATGTCTTCATATTGTTGGTCTTTGAAATCTCTCTTGTATGTCCTGGATTTCGATGTAGAAGTCTGATGTATATCAATTGTCGGTGTAGGCCTACCACTTTCCTTAATCAATATTTTTTCCTCGATTGATAAATTAGAGAACACTATCACTTTTAAATAGCTAACTGAAACCTTTCTTGAACCCTCCATTCTCACTTTTCAAAACACAAGAAAGAAGAAACAAGAATTAACCTCAAAATCAACAACACATGTAGCGCGAACGCGAAACTGCAAACAGTAAACAAAGTAGTAGCCAGTGCCAGCTAGAACAGTTCATAAGTGGAAACGGCTCTAGAAGGCAATGGCGTCAATGCAAAGCACACTATCACAGCTATGAGCACAGCTATGTTTGCAGTTTCGCGTTCGCGCTACATGTGTTGTTGATTTTGAGGTTAATTCTTGTTTCTTCTTTCTTGTGTTTTGAAAAGTGAGAATGGAGGGTTCAAGAAAGGTTTCAGTTAGCTATTTAAAAGTGATAGTGTTCTCTAATTTATCAATCGAGGAAAAAATATCGATTAAGGAAAGTGGTAGGCCTACACCGACAATTGATATACATCAGACTTCTACATCGAAATCCAGGACATACAAGAGAGATTTCAAAGACCAACAATATGAAGACATCTTGGCTGTGTGGTTGTGAAGAAATTAACAAACTTTATTGTTTTCTGTGCTTGTTGTTTGCTCGCGAAAAAGGCGATCCAGCATGGATTAAGAACGGTGTGTGTGATTTAGCTCATTTGACTCAAAAAATTAAAAAGCATGAAAACTCACATGCGCATATTAGTGCTTCATTGGATTTCAATTTACTTGGTAAAATTGATGTTCGTCAACAGCTTGATAGTGCTTATCGTTTGAGCATCAGAAAACATAATGAGCAAGTCACCAAATATAGGTGTGTGCTTTCCAAACTTATAGACTGCATTAAATTTTGTGGTGGCAAATTTTGTGGGAAGGCAATGGCGCCAATGCAAAGCACACTATCACAGCTATGAGCTGCTTGGAAAGCAGCTCACCGTAAAGCTAATGTAAATAGTCTCCCACCCCCCACGGGGAGGGAATTGAACTCGCCCAGCTACCATTTGAACCCATACTAACGCTTGGAGCAGTGATCCTGCTTGCGGTAGCGCGTAATTCAAAAGGTTATCTCAATGCGTGTACCTTGCTTGGTGCGCTCCTTATTGTTTTAATATTACAAGAAATTTGAGTATTACTACTACTTCAATCAATTTTCTATTGATTTGAACTTTAATTTATTGTAGCAATTTCATAGGGGGTTCACGTGCTCTTGTGCTCTCATGGACACGCCGCCACTGCACTCACTCACTCACTGACTGACTGACTGACTCACTCACTCACTCACTCACTCACTCACTCACTCACTCACTCGCATAACTAAAAATCTACCGGACCAAAAATGTTCAATTTGGTAGGTATGTTCGTTAGTTACCGTGAGACTGACTTCAGATATGCAGTAAAATGCTATTTAGATAAGAAAGGTGTTAACATAGATAAGTTTCAGAAAAACCTCCCTGGCTATGAATGGACCAAATCGTTTTTGAAAAGACATGAGAAGCTGACTAGTCGTCTCAGCTCTAACATAAAAAAAGTAAGAGCTGAAGTTGGTGCTGAAGATATTGAAAGTTATATGGAAAACCTGAAAGAAGTTATCAAAGACGTTCCTGCCACTCATATTTGGAACTACGATGAGACAAATCTCTCAGATGATCCTGGAAACAAAAAGGTACTTTGCAAAAGGGGAACTAAATATGTGGAAAACATATGCAATTATAGTAAAAGTTCAACCTCTCTGATGTTTTCTGGAAATGCTGCAGGGAATCTCCTTCCTCCCTACGTTGTCTACAAGACAGATAATATGTGGACCACTTGGACTGAGAATGGACCAGTAGGGGCTCGTTATAATCGTTCAAAAAGTGGCTGGTTTGACACTATGTGTTTTGAAGATTGGTTTGAGTCATTGTTCTTACCACATGTGAGAACTCAAAATGGGCCAAAAGTTATCATTGGGGATAATTTGTCTTCACACATCAGTTTACATGTACTTAGGCTTTGTGAAGAATATAATGTTAAATTTGTGTGCTTGCCACCGAACTCTACCCATCTTACCCAACCTTTAGATGTGGCCTTCTTTTCCCCCATGAAAAAGTCATGGCGAGCAATCTTAAGCAAGTGGAAAGAGTCCACTTCTGGCTCTAAGTTCACAACCATTCCAAAGGATGTATTTCCAACTCTCTTAAAAGAGTTAATGGCTAGTTTGGCTGAAAATCAAGATGGAAACCTTATGGCTGGATTTGAAAAGTGTGGGATTCATCCTTTTAATAAACAGAAACTACTTGACAGGCTGCCCGAAAACCAACCAGTTGACAATACAGTGATGAAGCCTTTCTTGAGCAACTTGAGAAAAAGAGAGCTGAGTACTTGACAAAAGATGGCCCCAAAAAGAGAAAGAGGAAGATACAAGTACCTGCAGGAAAGAGTGTTTCGGTTAAGGATGTAGAAGATGCTATTTCAGAAGCAATCAATAAACCCTCTTCGTCAAAGCAGACCTCTTCAAATTCTAAGAAACAAAGAGTTCCCAAGAAGAAGCCTAAACAGTCTTATAATTCTTCTTCAGATGAAGATGATGTGGAGATGGTGTTAGAGTCAGATGGAGTGAGTGAAACATTTTCAGACCTAGAGAAGACCTCCAGGAAGAAAATGCCAAACCTACTGCTGAACCAAAAAAAAAAGAATGGAAAGCAGAAGATTTCACCATTGATAACTTTGTTATTGTGGTCTACAATGGACAAAAGTACCATGGGGAAAATAGTAAAAATTCTAGATAATGGCCCAGTGGTTGAGTGCATGGAGAAAAAACTGAAATTCTGGCGCTGGCCTGAGAAGCAAGACTGCATGGAGTATGACTGGGATGACATTTGCGAGAAAATAAATCCACCAAAAGTTGCCTCGAAGAGGAACCAGTTCGCAGTTCCAGAACTGGATAATTTTGTTAAATAACTTGTTAATCAAGTAAATACAATATTATTTAGCAATATTTAACATGTTTCAAGTTCCTTTTATAACAATAAAGTGTGGTTTTCTTCAAGTTGAACAATTTTTTCACTTTTTCCACTTTTTATGTCCAAATCATAAAGTTTTAAAGTAAAAAAACAAATAAACTTTAAAATTGAATACTTGGAAAGAGTCTTGGATGGGGTAACTTTAATCCACTTACTATATGGTACTGAATTTGAAAGGTTTTGATGGATGGGACAAAGTTACCCCAATCCCAGGTAACTTTGTCCCAATTTTTATTTATTTTTTTTTAATCTAGGTTAGGAAAATTATAAGAGACTTGAACTAATGCTTAAATTTGAGGCACATAATCCATTAATAACTGAAAAATTTGAAACACAATTTTCATCACAAATAAATTGCTAAAAACTTGTTTGTTTCACAAAAACCGGGGAAAGTTGGGCCAAAGTTACCCCAACTGACGGTATACGTATCTAATATCGGTAGATAATAACTTCTTATTTTTAATTAATTACCCGCATGTGGTTACAATTATTATCAAATTACCATTATGATATTAAAATTTAGTTTATTTCTTATCTCTACCGTGGAATTCGATAGGTACTACAAAAGCGATACGGAACTATTATTATTTCTCTTTTGAACTCTTTTTTTTATATGAATTGCATTTCCAAGAGCTATTTTTTTTTATCATGTTCAACCATTTGCTACTGTTTTGTGTATTCATATAGGATTTAGCTCATGTAGGTCCTCAACGAATTTATTTAATTTTCACAAATTAAACACAACTTAACTATTATAAATGACCCTTCTGTAACGATGAGATGCACAAATCAATGTCTAATCCCGTTGTTAAAGTTCAAGCTAACATACCATACTTACTCATTAAATAATACTGATAACCAGATAGGATAACGATAAAATGATTAGGTCATAGTTGTTGCATTTCGGGCTCGAATTGAGTGAAACATAGACTCTTGTTATTATAGATTCTTTATCTTATTATTCACTCATCTCTTATCTTGAAAACTTCCTCCTATCTTATTACGTGGAAAGGAAGGTGAACCGTTTTAACTTTAGACTTTTATTATTGACAGTTTCAACCTTTCATCACCCTTATGTATTGAGTAAACCACATCTCATTAGAATATGAACCGATTGAATTGAAATTTTTAGAATACATGGTGCATCACTAATGGTAAAGACGTTTTTTACTTTCTTTCCATGATAGAGGGTACCATGATTATTCCACTTAATATATTTATACAAATATTCCCTATTGCCTGAGTGTATATTTTCCTTGTTTTCTACACAATTGTGTGTAGAATTACTTGATTATAATATAGGCTAAGTTAACTTTATAATAATATTTGAACTCTGTTCAAAGTTGTAACCAAATTGTTACGAATCATTCAGGAGCCGTATGACGCTCATGGAATAATTGGAGAGTATGGATGTTCTGAATGATCTAGATGATTATAGGCGTGTATGTTGTAGAGCGTTTGATGTGAGTTGTATGTTTGGTAATTATTTCAGAATGAATGAGTCGAGTGGGTTGAGTATTTTCCATTTAAACATAAGAAGCTATAGAAAGAATGTTGATGAATTGATGATAATTTTAGAGGGTCTTGATTACAAATTTGATGTTATTGTGCTCACGGAGTCATGGCTAGATGGAAGTGATAGTATTGTAGTGATGGAGGAATATGATGTTTACCGAACACAAACTAAGTTCAATAAAAATGACGGAATCCTAATTTACATAAACTCTAGAATTACTGCTACTTGCAATGAAGTAGTAATTGGGGGGTTACGCTGTTTGAATTTGGAATGCTACCTTAACGGCTATTATTATGATTTGCTTTCTATTTAGCGTTGCCATGGAACAGACTTGGCTGACTTTATTAGTGGATTGGAGAATAGATATATGAGAGCCAAAAATGATGTTACTCAAATTGTTGTAGGTGATATCAATTGTGAAATTCTTAGAGATAATGCAAATAGTTTGAGTTGTGTGTATCTCGATACTCTTTATGAAGCTGGATTCGTTTGTTGTGTGGACATTCCTACAAGAGTGACACACTCTTCCTCCTCTTGCATTGACCACATATTCGTGCGTCATCCTGATACTAAATCTCTTTTCCTGGCTCTCCTAAGATGTGACATCACAGATCACTATGCCATAGGTATTAAAATTGGGCAAAATAACAAAACAAATAGTGATGATACACAAAATACTTTTCACAAAAAAATTGATGAAATAAAATTTTCTAATATATTATCAGAACAGTCCTGGGGGCATGTAACATCATCAAGTAATGTTAATGTATGCACGGAAAGATTCCTTGAAACTACAAAACTTTTACAAGAAAACTCGTCAGTCACTGTCCATAAAAGAAAGATATGTAAGAAGCTGCAGCCTTGGATTACTAATTCTCTTATTAAATCTATTGCTCATAGAAACAAATTAAGCAAAATATTGAAAAAACAATCACTAAAATAAACTTGAGACGCTACTATGATGATTATCGATGCACACTTAGCAGGCTATTGAAATTAACTAAAAAATTCTACTTCAAAAATAAAATAATAAATTCTACTAATAAGTCTAAAACCTTCTGGAATGCAGTCAACGAAATCTCAGGTGCAAGTTGTACGAAACCCCAATTCCCAATTAAAAACTTCATAAAATTCGATATAGGACCCTCTTTGGTAGAGAGTTAGTGGGGAGGATATTTTTAATATTCTTCCCAAAGAATGGACATTGATATGTCCAAAGCTCCGCCAATTTATGTAGATGCATAACAATATGATTATTATCTATAGTTATTATATTACAAATTGCTTTTCATATCATATACAGTTCAATAGTTATTTTCTTAGTCTATATTATGTAAATTCATCTATAACTTTGCTGTATTGTAAGCTATTGTATATAAGTGTATAAGCCAGTATATATTGTAATCTACATAAATAAAGTACTCAATCAATCAATCAATCAATAGGAATCAACAATGGGAATCATTGCTCCATAAAGGATGTGGCAGATGAATTCAATGAATTCTTTGCTAATGTTGGAACAAACCTAGCTAATAAAATAAAGCAGGAATCAAATGTTACTAGCACCTATGTTCAACCTAATGATATATGTGGAACTACTTTCTTGCTCCAACCAGTGACAGAACAGGACATCAGGCAATGTATCTCAAGCATGCGTGGCGGCTCTGCCCCTGGCTTTGATGGGCTTTTCCCGACCTTGATAAAAGAAAATGCTGACTGGTTTCTCACACCCCTTTGTCATATTGTTAATTGTAGCTTTAAATCTGTTGTCTTTCCTGAAATTCTCAAACTCGCTAATGTGATCCCTATCTATAAGTCAGGTGATAAAAGTGATATGAATAATTACCGTCCTATTTCCCTACTGAGCGACATCTCAAAAATTATTGAAAAGTGCTACAAGAACCAATTAGTACAGTATATAAAGTCAAACAAATTGCTTTCGGATTGCCAGTTTGGATTTAGAGACGACCGGAATTCGGCCAACTGTTTCTATCGCTTGAGTGAACTGTTAAGGAATGGCATTAATAATAATAAACGTATTCTCCTGTTGTTTGTTGATCTAGCTAAAGCTTTTGACTCCATAGATAGAGGAATCCTAATGCAAAAGTTATTACAGATAGGTGTAGCTGGTACTGAAAACAATTGGATTGGAAGCTATTTATCTAATCGCAGACAAGTAGTACATTTAGAAAATATTAGTAGTGACCAGAAACCCATTGATTATGGGGTTGTTCAGGGCAGCACATTGGGACCTGTGCTATTCTTAATCTACATCAACAACATTATTAACTCCAATGTAGTAGGAAAGATGCTGCTCTTTGCGGACGATACAGCTGTCTACTTTGAGGGTGAAAGTTGGCAGGAAGTTTTCAAAACAGCATCCAGAGGTGTGCTGCAGCTGAAGGATTGGTTCAATGAAAATATTCTAAGCATGAACATCTCTAAAACCAAAGTAATGCCAGTTTACCTGCAAAAGAATAGAGCACCTCCCACTAATCTGAAGCTTAGACTGCACAATTGCTGTCGAGATGTGTCCAACATGGAATGTAGTTGTCAGACAATTGAAGCAGTCTCAGAGTATAAGTATTTGGGGATTATTGTAGACAGTAAGCTTAGCTGGCTTCCTCACTACCTTAGACTGAAGTTGAGGAGCATGATATATGTATTCTCACTTTTACAAGGAGTCCTCAACACCAAAGAACTACGAATTGTTTATTTCACATTTGTCCAATCAGTCCTGCTCTACGGTATAAATGCCTGGAGAGGGGTATGTGAGACACATTTAAAAAGCCTATCAGTCACACAGAGAGCTATTATAAAAGCTGGGTTGGGCCTGGAGAGGAGGTACCCATCTGATCTTGTTTATGATTCTCTTAAAGTATTTAATATTAGAAAGCTCCATATCAGGTCTATTCTTTTGTACGCATTTAAAAACAATATTACTTCTACCAACATCATAAATCATGAATATGCTACAAGAAGTGCCCTATGGCTACAGTCAGGACAGCCCAGGAACCTTCGCTCAGTGTGTGACAGGAACGTCTCCTACCTTATACATATCATTCTGAGGAATTGCCCTACAGGAATAAATAACCCTTTAGGTTATTCTGTATCACAATATAAAAGAACCCTGCCTGATTGGCTATCTGGTCTAAGCCAGGGGGATTGCGGGCGTCTGCTTCGATCTGTTTATGTTTGACGTATCCTTGTGTGAATTGGATGGCTTTATGCATGGGGGAGCATTGTAATTAAAATCAAAAAAAAATAATAAATAAAAATAATAGCCTAATAAAAAAAACAAGAAAAAAAATATTTAAAAAAATAATAATAAAATAAAAAATAAATAAAAAAAACCCACACATTCTATAATCATAAACTTTCTCAGTTGCATCATCTGTCGCTGGGTTCCGTTATGCATGAGGCTGTCCAGTTGGACCTGCACATAGATTATAATTATAGTTTCCTTAAAAAAAAATATATTAAACCTTAGTGACTCCATTAGCAGCTATCGTAGTGACTCCTGTAGTTCTCCTTCTCTTCTGTTATCATCATCCTCGCGCGCGTGTGTGTACGTGTGTGTGTGTAGGTGTGTGTGTGTGTGTGTGTTCGTGGTGTGTGTGTGTGTGTGTGTGTGTTCGTGGTGTGTGTGTGTGTGTTCGTGGTGTGTGTGTGTGTGTGAGTTATTGAATTTAAATTTACTAATTTTGTTTAAAGATAAAATTATATAATATGTGGATGGTTCTTATAATCATTGGTACTGAGTTATTATTATCATTATTATTATAATCAATAAATTCAACTACTGATTTATAACAAGCTGTTTTTTATTAGGTAAGATTCGATGTATTCTCTTCTTTTTTATTTTTGCTATAGTAGACCTAACGTTTATATTATTATTGTATTACTTTATGATTGGCTACCTACTGTAACATCGACCCAAATACAGACCCTAGAGGTCCATATGGGCGATTATTGAAGTGATTGTAATACTTGTTTTGTTTTTTTTAATAAATAATTTGAATTTGATGCGAGAAACACGAATGTGGAATGATATTTGCAGAATTCCTTACCGTTCAGGAGATATGACCAATTTTCAGCCAAATCTCAGTTACTTCCCGTCTTAGTGTGTTTCACGATTGTTAGTCCATAATTATTATCATCAATTTTCTGTGAAAAATAAAAATCGCTCAGACTTCGTGATCTTATGGTCTTTGATGCGAGAAACACGAATCTGAAATCATTTTTGCAAAATTCCTTACCATTCAGTAGATATGATCAAAATTCAGCCAAATCTAAGTTACTTCTTGTCTCAGTTTGTTTCACGAAGTTAGTCCATAATTATCATCAATTTTTTGTGAAAAATGAAAATCGCTCAAACTTCGTGATCTCATGGTCTTTGATGCGAGAAACATTAATCTGGGATCATATTTGCAAGATTCCATACCGTACCGTTCAGGAGTTATGACCAAATTTCAGCCAAATCTGAGTTACTTTCCGTCTAAGTGTTTTTCAGGATGGTTAGTCCATAATAATCATCAATTTTTTGTGAAAACTTCGTGATGTTATGGTCTTTGATGCGAGAAACATGAATCTATAGCTTATAAATTATTATACTTTGAATTTTATAGTTTTTTTTTTTTTACCAAAAACTAATATTGTAAGACAGCTATCAGTTGATACCTAATCGGTGTTAGTTGGATTTAATTCCCCGTGAATGGCTTGTTAAAAATCTTTCATGTCGATTAGCTTAACCAGCGTTATTTTTTTATTTTTACCTTATTTGTGCAACCAAATCTTCTTCGTTTCAACTAATCGCCAACGAGCTAATAATATATAGTAAACCATAGAGCGGCTGTAGGTAGGTGTGCTTTCAGCGCTCTCAATGTGTTACACGGCCACAGAGAAGGATCTCTGTGACACGGCGAACAAGGGCAGCCATGACAGAGAGAGGTAAGAAGAGCCCAAAGACCTTAACCCTACAGTGCATGGTGTAGCCGAACAGCTACATGAGTTTCAGGTTGAACTGTAGCAATCTACAGGGATTATTCGCCTACAACATTCATTCAGATCGGCTCTAGAAATATTCCCAAAGGGAAATTCCCTTTCTTATTGCCTGGTAACACTGTCAACTAATTCTAATGCCATATGTATTTCATCGATGCATATCCCACAGCTGATCTGGTAAAGTGAACTTTTTCTCAGTGATATATTTCCTATTTTTAGTGTTTTTTGAGCTTCTAAAAAATATATTTGATATAATAATAATCTAAAAAACCCTGAATGATGTAATTCATGAATAAGTCGATAATTATTTCATTTCAACCGATTTTTCACTTGTAGCCAAACAGCTACACCATGCATTGAGTCATGCCTACTAGTTGTGGGGAACATAACCTAAAATCCCATTACGCATTAGGCGATTGTTTTGAAACTGAGTGTTTGTTTACGTTTTTAGTGATAATAAGTTCTTTTTTAGCTGAATTAATGTTTTATTATTAGTTGTTATTATTATTGAAGTGTCATCATAGATAAGGGTGAGTGCTCAAATGTAATTTTTTCCTATTCATATGGAAAACAATTTAGTCAACTGACTGAAGATCTGATATTGAACTTTGATGTTAGTGAAGACAAACTTGAAAGTGATGACAGTGACTCGGACTTACAAGCAAATGTTCTTTCTGAATCAAGAAATAATTTTGATAAAGTGTTTGACAGAATTTCAAACTCTGCTGAAGATCCCATTAGGCCTATACCAACATCAGAATGTGAAGATACATCCGATCCTCCAGCGATAAGCCCAAGTAGTAATGATGTTGTTACTCAAAATCTTCCAAGTAACAAGGACCAAAGACGACAGACACAAGCTCAGCTCTACAGAAATATGATATAGAAACAACAGATATTGAATTTATCTGCTGAAGAAACCATGTTCACTGGAGACTCCAATCTTCCTCCTGGTATTTTGGATTTGGATTCGCCATTCCAATTTTTTTCATATTTTTTCCTAAAAACTTGATTGATTTGATAATCACAGAGACCCTCAAATATAGTGTTAGCATTGATCCAAACAGGCCTTATTAGTAGCCCAGTCAATAAAGGTTTTTTCGATCCGAAAATTAAATAAAAGCTGAATCTTCTACCATCGATAGAACCCTCCCAGAGGGTCATTCTCCCAAAAGTCCCAAGAAATCCCCTTGGAGCTTCCCCCCCTAGCACCCCTCAAAGTTGAAAAATGCAGGTAATCACGGAAAATCAGTTATCTCTGTACCCGTTGATCGGAAACAGTTCTATTATATGCCATTCGATTTGTTACATTATGCACTACAATATTGGTTATATTAATTTTTCCAATAAAATAAACAGTTTTCTTGATAAAATAATATCTATGTAAAAATTTGAGGGGTTTGCGATTTGATTTTATTGTTTTCTTCGATTAACTTCAAAGTAAGTAGTTTTAAAGAAAAATGAGCCGAATAATAAATGTAGCCACTCTCATTGCAAATCCATTGATGTATATTGTTATGTATTTGCGATTCGATTTGACGCCATGGAAGGGGAAACAGTCGACGCGGAACGGCGCGGCTGACTCTCTTAGCCATATTAAACAGCAAACTGGAAATTAATTATCTCTGTAACCATCAATCGGAAAAAAATCTATCATATGTCATTCGATTCGTTAGATTAAGGACTACAATATTAGTCGGATTCATTTCCTCAATAAATCGAACAGTTACCTTGATAAAATAATAAAATGTAAAAATTTAGGGGTTTTTCGATTTGATTTTTTTGTTTTCTCCGATTAACTTCGAAGCGAGTAATTTTAAAGAGCAATGTGACGGATAATTATTGTAGCCACATTTATTGTGGATCCATTGATTCATATTGTTATGTATTTGCGATCCAAGTTGACGCTGTGGAAGGGGAAACAGCCGATGCGGCTGATTCCCTTCACCATAGTAAACAGAATAATACTGCTGTCTACATTGCATCTCATTTACACTATGGCGCTCGAAACAATTAATTTTGTCTATTGTTTTGACATGCGCTGTATATAGATTTTCACTTTTCAATACTCTAAAAAATATTACAATTTTCTTGATTCAACCATGCTCATGATAAAAATCAGGATTTCGTTGTTTGCTCACAGAATTTATTATATTAATTTGAAGTGTGCCTTCTCCATACGAGTCAGAGGTAACACAATTTGATAACTCTAGTTTCAGATATTGATGTTTTTCAACGAAGTTTCATGATATATTATGTGTCCGACTCCTTCATCTTATCTTTATTTTGTGAAAAATTAAGATTCAAATTTTCTTTTCATAGCTTTTCTTGTGTTTTATCTTGTTTCATCACTCTTTATAATTTAAACACTTGATAATGGAATAAATATCATCAGATCACGTGAACAAAAAAAAAATAAATAAAAGGGTGGGCCTACCTGAGATACTATATGATAACACTGTACTCCTGATAAGTTTAATATTTTCAAGCTGAAAGTAGATTAATTTGTTGCACATTCGGTTCAAATATTCTCAAATGCTACCAAATATTACCAATATTATCACATATAGTGAGAACGAATTACTCTGAAGCTTTCTATTCTCACTGAACATGAAGAGGCAATACCAAGCCAGAATCGCAGTTCCGTTCAAATCATTATTATCAGAGCTTTCAAATTGATGCTATGTAACTATGGATGTTATCCCCATCTCACAATTTTCCTATTTATCCTTATCCCGATTCAGAATAAAGTAGTTGATCTCTATAATCACAAAAATCAATGTACAGTACCTATAATAAATGGTAAAAATAACAAAATTTCTAGTGATAATGCAACTTTTTCTAGGTACGAATTTCAAGGCTAATAAAATGACTTTTTCTCAATCACAGGCAGAAATTCCAATGATCATCATAATAGTAATTTAATGAGAATTGTTTGTATTGTACATTGTTCGACGTAAGATAAGCTACATCTTTAAGGTAATCAACTTATTTAGGATTATCATGTTTATGAATGAAAGCAAGACTGTGATAGAAGATTAGTCAAAATGAAATATAAACATTATATACAATGCATATTTCTGATCAACTATAATTACAAATGATAGTATCAAGCCGAAATGAATTGAGCAACTGAATTTCAAAGTTACTATCAACTGTTCAAATCGCACTGTGATTTCCTTTTACTTCCAAATGGATTGAATTGCCTCACTCTTCAACGTAACAATAATTATTGTAAAAAAAAACCAGTGGAATGTGAACGTCATCCAAATAGCATTTGAATTTCAATTTTCAGATCATGAAATTCATAAAAAACTAATTCTTGAGAGAATAGTGATGAATTGCAAACAGTGCAAGTAACATTGATACAAAGCGATACAATGAAAATCAACATCGATTAATTTGATACTGGACTTATCAAATTTATATTACCGTTAATTTATATTATTTATAAGCTTTAAAAAGTAAAACCAACATTTTAAATTTTATCTACTGGAGCAAAACATCGATAGAAAATAAAGAAGAGCCCATTATAAACACAATATACTTGTGTACTAGAATTCACTTGAATGAACTCACCACTTCAACCCTTCAATGATCACAATGAACTAGAATGGTATAAAAACCATGAAATTGATAATCAGGTACATTTTTCAAATAGCTTCACCCAACTAAATCTGTGAATGCTAAGTCATAAGAAATCATGTTCAATAGATTTAATTTGAATGCTTCAAATAGAAAATGATCTATTCTTTTGGTGCCCTAATAAATTTCAATCAACATTAATCGACATAAAGAAAAGCTTCTGCCAACCTTGTGTAATGAATGACAAGATGCGAGTGGAGGTGAAAAATCTATATCTTAACAAAAATAATAGAAGATGGTGAATCATCTTTCAATTAATCTTATACGGTAGGGTACTTTGTGGTTAAATGTGAAACACTTCCATGATTTTCCTACCTTTTATGCATGCTTATTCTTCCTTAATTTGTATGTTTGCGTGGCTTTCATCTTCAGAATCTACTGAATTTTCATATTGGACTGTATAAAATAATGTAGATTCAACTAGTAAGAACGGAAGATAAGCTACTTTACAGAGAGAATCATAGAAAGTTTCAACTCAACAAGCCCAATGTATAAATTTTTTTATGCCTCAGCCGTCATATATATTTGGCTCAACTGAAAGTATATTATCAACCTGGCTTGGAGAATATTAACTGTAGAAAACAGTAAACTCTGCACGCTATGATTTATCAGGAAATTGCCACTGTTAACACTATTGTAATCTATGATTTATCTCAGTTTTTGACATTCATAACTTATGATAAATTTTAGCATAGAATTATGATCACACACACATATTTTAAATATGTATTATATTATGTAATAGTATGAATATTTTATCGGTTGCAAACAATATCTTTGTCTGTCATAGAATGCATGATTTAGCACATATATAACAACAAAATTATTTTAGAGAATTAAAATGTGAAAAATTAGTTCCATCGCATGTCAAAACAATAGACAAAATTGATTGTTTCGAGCGCCATAGTGTGAATAAGATGCAACTTAGAAAGCAGTAGGCCTACTACTGTATTTTACTGTTAACTATGGTGAAGAGAGTCAGCCACGCCGTACCGCGTCGACTGTTTCCCTTTCCACAGCGTCAAATCGAATCGCAAATAAATAACAATATACATCAATTGATTCGCAATGAATGTGGCTACATTAACTATTCGTCTAATTTTCTTCAGATTATTTGCTTTGAAGTTAATCGGAGAAAACAAAAATCAAATCGAAAAATCTCTAAATTTTTACATATATATTATTTTATCAAGGAAACTGTTTGATTTATTGAGGAAATGAATGAAACTAATATTTTAGTCCATAATGTAGGGAATCGAATGACATATGATAGATTTTTTTCCGATTAATGGTTACAGAGATAATTGATTTCCAGTTTGCTATTTACTATGGCTAAGAGAGTCAGCCGCGCCATTCCGCGTCGACTTTTTCCCCTTCCACGGCATCAAATCGAATCGCAAATACATAACAATATACATCAATGGATTCGCAATGACAGTGACTACATTAATTATTTGGCTCATTTTCCTTTAAAACTATTTGTCCGAATTTAATCAAAGAAAACAAAAGAATCAAATCACAAACCCCCTAAATTTTTACATATATATCATTTTATCAAGAAAACTGTTAATTTTATTAGGAAAATTAATATAACCAATATTGTAGTGCATAATGTAACAAATCGAATGGCATACGATAGAACTGTTTCCGATCAATGGTTACAGAGATAATTGATTTCTCGTGTTTACCTGCATTTATCATGTTTTAGGGGGCTGGGGCGGAAAGCTCCAAGGGGATTTCTTGGGACTTTTGGAAGAATGACCCTCTGGGAGGGTTCTATCGATGGTGGGAAATTCAGCTTTTATTTAATTTTTGGATCGAAACTGCTTTTTTTGACCTTCATTGACTGGGCTATAGATGACAAAGACAGACTTGCATTGATATATAGTAATTCTACTGAGATGCAAAATGCCCAAATGTACAGGCTTCTCTAGCTTGGAATGCATGAAATGCAAAATTGCTCTCTGCCTCAACAAGAGTAACAACTGTTTCCATAAATTCTATAATAAATAGTAGAGGAAGCATTCTCCAAATAATAGTGTACATAGAAGCAATTAGTGTGTGAGTCTTTATGTGATTTATTCTTGACTTCATCAACATACAGTAAAGAATAGTGTGAAAGTAAACAATTTGACTTTTTTCAATGTGATTCATTATTAGTTATTTATCAAAAACTAACTACTAAACTTATAAAAGACTCCCTCAGTGATAAATCAGAACTATTCACCTCTCCAATCCACAAATAACTGAAAAACTACAACAATAATGGGTGAGTCAAATGAATTGATCCAGATAGTACTCAATGCATGATGTAGCCGAATGGCTACAACTTGATTTTCCAGCTTTTCCATTGGAAAAACATGAGATATATTTTTTTAAATATTTTTCCATGTTTTGTGGGCCTATAATAGACTTATATTAATTGTTTCAAAAACATATGAAAATTCATGCACTGTAGGGTTAAATATATCTCTTCAAGGTCTTTAGAAGAGCCTCTATCACAGAATAGGTACAGAATGGAAACTTGTAATCTAAACAATGCTTTTTACATGACGCAAATACTAGACACGTCACGTGACCTTGGGAAGTTCCAATCCTGGCCTTCTGATTGGCTCGTGGCAGTGAATGAGATCAATTGATCCGGATCATTAAAGTGATCCGAACCTATCATCAATACTATAGTGAGATCCACATTATAATGGCAGTGTACGATTGACAATACTGTTGCTGTCCTTTTCTATCATGCAACAAAACAGATAGCACTATCTCTCTCTCGCTTTGCAATGTTGTCTATTTGCTAGAATATTTTATATTTAATTTTGACAGTGACTGTACAAAACTGAACAAAAAATTCTCAGCCGCCATTTTTTTTCTACATTCTATCAAAATACTTGAGTACACAAGTCGAATAATTGATTTAGAATGTATTTTTGAAACGATGAAATAATTTTTTAACATTACCGTATGAGAAACACAAATTAAAATACCTGAAATGACATTTTAAAAGTTGATAACCAACCATCCTAGACTTCATCCATGCTTCAGTTAGCCTACCCGTATAGGTTAGACCTACTCGTACCGGTATACATAACATTGAAAAGTTATTTCAAAATTAATCCATTGAAATTACTTATTTTTGAATGGAATTTATATTTTTCTATTATTTTAGAAATAAATTTGAATAGAATTCCTACAAAATTAACTCAATTTCTGTTGTTTTGAAATTCAGATCGGTGTATCACAGCTTTTTAAATTAGCCGCCATTTCAGGTTTGTATAAAAATAAAAATCTGATCTCAGCTATGGAAGCCAATTGAAGAGCTCTTTTCCAAACGGCCCAAGTCACAAAAGTGTTTTTCTCAGGAAATCAATTTTTTGATAGTCATCACTTAAATGTTGGAAAATGTTTATAATCCAATGTATAAAGTGTGTATTCTGAATTCCATACAATAATTTTGCATATTTTGAAGTAATTTCTGTGTAATAAGTTAATTTCCTTGCTTTTTTTCCAAAAAGTCCATGGACTTGGTGACATTTTTGAAAGAAACTTGGACTCGGACCTTCTTCAAGTCACTAATATGATAAGTTTCTTCAAGTGCTGTATTTGCTGAGTTCAATATATTTTGAATAAATTTTCTTGATCACTTGATGTTCTTGATAATTCACAGTGTATGTATTCTTGACTTTCACTGTTCTCTTCCCTTGAAACCGCGCTGATCTCGAAGTAAAAATGGTGGTTGGGCTTCAATCTGTAGACAGACCGACAGAAAAAGATGCTCTGCGCATGCGCAAAGGACTAAGGTTGGAATGGAAAGGAACAGCAATGGACTTAGATACACTTTGGAAAAAAACGTGATATTGTGATATTTATTTTGTAGTGACTAAGGATAGTTTGGAGTAGTTAGTATGCTAGGAATGAAGGTCTATGTATAAGGTTCAATAATCAGCTGATATCTCGATTTCCACAAAAATGGACTTAGGCCCGTTTGGAATATGAATCAAATAATGAAAAAATATATTTTCTTGATTAATTTGACATTAAATTGATAATTTTATCAAGGAAATGATAATTATTATCGGATTAAATTTAATGGGATGAATTGAGTAACAGCTGTGTACAGTCAGTGGCAAAATGGAGAGAATTGGCAACGTTTTTCTCCTATCTTTCTTCACTGCCATTATAACGTGGACCTGACCATATTACAATGCGGCGCTTCCTAACAAGATGGCGGATTTTGGCGTCCAGTGAACTCTATACTAACTCTAACTAACTGAACTCTATACTGTTAGTAAAGAGTTCACTGTTGGCGTCAGGGTACTAGCCAAGTTTTCATACTGTATGTATACTGTGCCTCTATTGCCAGTCTGCCACTGCAGGAATAGGTGTGTTTGTGTGAATTAAATTGATTTCTGACTAATTATTATATTTATGATGATGATGATATTGCAAACTTGACTGGAATGAACTATAGACATCAGCTAATATTATATGATCATATCAGGCCGGTATTAGATAGTAATAGTATTAGATGGTAACATGAAAAAGGATGAAAATATGATTTCCCACAACTTATTTCATAAATGATTGGCATATGACAGAAATAATACCGGCCTTCCGCCTTAGTTTGTTATTTTTTTGACTATCATACTTTGCCTTCTCGTTTTGAACTTAGAGATAATGTAGTAGATAAGTACCGTATTGTTTATGCGTTTTTCTCCTATCTTTCTTCACTGTCATTATAACGTGGACCTGACTATATTACAATGCGGCGCTTCCTAACAAGATGGCGGATTTTGTCGTCAGGGTACTAGCCAAGTTTCCATACTGTATGTATACAGTGCCTCTATTGCCAGTCTGCCACTGCAGGAATAGGTGTGTTTTTGTGAATTAAATTGATTTCTGACTAATTATTATATTTATGATGATGATGATATTGCAAACTTGACTGGAATGAACTATAGACATCAGCTAATATTATAATGATCATGTTAGGCCGTTATTAGATAGTAATAGTATTAGACAGTAACATGAAAAAGGATGAAAATGTGATTTCCTACAACTTATTTCATAAATGATCTGCATATGACAGAAATAATACCGGCCTTCCGCCTTAGTTTGTTATTTTTTTGACTATCATACTTTGCCTTCTTGTTTTGAACTTGGAGATAATGTAGATAAGTACCGTAAGCTGGTATCAAAGAAACGTCTTCATGAACTAGTTTTTTTCGAATTCCCTACTCAAAATAGCATAAAAATAATCCAATTTCTGAAATCATAATTTTGCAGTCACGGTATGGCATTTCAACTTAGTAGAGCAATTGTACGGCTAAGCAGTATTAACACTGTAACTTGGGCTACATTAATTTCACCAAGGCTTCAAGTAAAGCAATTCAAACAATTTTATGGATGTATAACAACTGTAATACATATATTTTAAATTTTCAATAATAATTCAATGTAGTATTTATAAAATATAACTGATTTGCATCTTGCCTTTTATGCAAGTTTCCATTATATCAATAGGGGCATTCAAATTTTCCGCCGCTTTTGCTTCTCTCTGTCATGGCTTCCCATGTTCAATTCGTAACAGGAATAGCGGCCACTCAGCCACTCTATAGTTTACTATATTTTAGCTCGTTGCCAATTGCGGTTAAAATGGTGCCAACTAATCAGAATTAAAATTGTTTACGCTGGTTAGTTTGATCGGCGTTATCACTTGAAAATTTTGTTTTTTGCAACCAAAATGCATCGGTTAGCACTAATCTCGATTAAAGTATAACATTTAATCGTGGTTAGACGTTAACCGACGTACGAAAAACTGGCAGATAGTGATTCAATTTCAAGTGTTGGAATAAACATAATTTCCACCATTGGAATATTTTTGATAATTCTATTCAGAAAATACAATCTAATTTTATAATTGACAACTCAATCAAGACATCACATTTCGAGGATGAACTTTCCTCGGGAACTTAAAAGTGGGTCGACGACAAACTGGGTCGATACACATTCTACACCAACGACAAACTGGGCTAACGACAAATGCGGTCAGCGACAGAGTGGATCACATTCCTGAGCTGACAGCAATTGTCGTGTCAAGACTGTCAAGAGGCGACAAATGCGGTCGATTTCCAATCCTGCACCTCCCGACAAATGCGGTCAGCGACAGTGCGGTCACATTCCTGAGGTGACCGCATTTGTCGAGTCATGAGGCGACTAATGCGGTCGAAAAAATGACCCACTTTGTCGTCGACCCAGTTTGGCTCTATACCCTTTCCTCAAGATCAAGTCGCCACATACACCATTTTGATCATTTCTGTTTCCGGTTCAACAGAAAGAGGTTCGTATTGATTATTTCTTCTGCATGTTTTCTGTTATAATTTTATTATTTTACTATTTATAACTAATTTAACCATTTTAAATGTTTTCTCTATTTTAATGATCATCTTATCCCTATTTATAGATTATTTTAAATCTTGATTTTTGTTTGAACGAAAGTTTACTTTTAACACGTGGAGATGAACATCCCAATAATTTTTCCTATTTGAATTAGAAGGAAAGTAGTTTAGCTATGCTCCTAATTTAATTACTGCTTTTTAGGTTTTTATTTGTGTTGATGTTACATATTGAGAGATTAATTTTGTAAATTGGACACAAAATGTTTGGTATGGTTGGGTCTTCGCACAACGGAACTTATCAAATTTCTAAATTTGCTCGACTCTTACTTTTCTACTTTATTTTATTTTTTTTCTTATTATTCCTCTATGATAAATTTAATTTTATTATTGTATCACTATATTTGTTCAAAATACATCTACAGAACACATCATGCTTGTGACAAGCACATTGCCATGCATAATTCTGGTTTATGTTTGATTCAATTAGAATACTGCTTTGTTTTAGATTGTTAGCCTCTCGTGGGATATTCAGTTCTGTTTTTTATTTCATAGTTTTATTATTTGCATTATTTGTATGTCAATTTTAGTTTGCAGTCAAGAAAACAGATAGAGGGGTAAATTTTTGTAGAGATACCGTAAAACGAGATGAATAGAAAAAATTTTGGTTTATAATCTTGCATATTTGTATTTGTTCTAGGTACACAATTTTTTGTCCAAATACAGGTCTCTGTTAGACCTATTTATTTATGGTATTTAAATTTTGTCAATCTTGTTTTTTATTTAAAAAAAAACATGGTGTTTCTATTCACCCCGCAAATGGGGGTGAATAGAAACAGTCTTTCAATTTCATGTTTGTTTCTATTGGAACGTATTGAGGGTGAATGGAAACAGTCTAATATGTTTTTGTTATTTAAATTGATTTCTGACTAATTATTATATTTATGATGATGATGATATTGCAAACTTGACTGGAATGAACTATAGACATCAGCTAATATTATAATGATCATGTTAGGCCGTTATTAGATAGTAATATAGTATTAGATGGTAACATGAAAAAGGATGAAAATATGATTTCCCACAACTTATTTCATAAATGATCTGCATATGACAGAAATAATACCGGCCTTCCGCCTTAGTTTGTTATTTTTTTGACTATCATACTTTGCCTTCTTGTTTTGAACTTAGAGATAATGTAGTAGATAAGTCCCGTAAGCTGGTATCAAAGAAACGTCTTCATGAACTAGTTTTTTTCGAATTCCCTACTCAAAATAGCATAAAAATAATCCAATTTCTGAAATCATAATTTTGCAGTCACGGTATGGCATTTCAACTTAGTAGAGCAATTGTACGGCTAAGCAGTATTAACACTGTAACTTGGGCTACATTAATTTCACCAAGGCTTCAAGTAAAGCAATTCAAACAATTTTATGGATGTATAACAACTGTAATACATATATTTTAAATTTTCAATAATAATTCAATGTAGTATTTATAAAATATAACTGATTTGCATCTTGTCTTTTATGCAAGTTTCCATTATATCAATAGGGGCATTCAAATTTTCCGCCGCTTTTGCTTCTCTCTGTCATGGCTTCCCATGTTCAATTCGTAACAGGAATAGCGGCCACTCAGCCACTCTATAGTTTACTATATTTTAGCTCGTTGCCAATTGCGGTTAAAATGGTGCCAACTAATCAGAATTAAAAATTGTTTACGCTGGTTAGTTTGATCGGCGTTATCACTTGAAAATTTTGTTTTTTGCAACCAAAATGCATCGGTTAGCACTAATCTCGATTAAAGTATAACATTTAATCGTGGTTAGACGTTAACCGACGTACGAAAAACTGGCAGATAGTGATTCAATTTCAAGTGTTGGAATAAACATAATTTCCACCATTGGAATATTTTTGATAATTCTATTCAGAAAATACAATCTAATTTTATAATTGACAACTCAATCAAGACATCACATTTCGAGGATGAACTTTCCTCGGGAACTTAAAAGTGGGTCGACGACAAACTGGGTCGATACACATTCTACACCAACGACAAACTGGGCTAACGACAAATGCGGTCAGCGACAGAGTGGATCACATTCCTGAGCTGACAGCAATTGTCGTGTCAAGACTGTCAAGAGGCGACAAATGCGGTCGATTTCCAATCCTGCACCTCCCGACAAATGCGGTCAGCGACAGTGCGGTCACATTCCTGAGGTGACCGCATTTGTCGAGTCATGAGGCGACTAATGCGGTCGAAAAAATGACCCACTTTGTCGTCGACCCAGTTTGGCTCTATACCCTTTCCTCAAGATCAAGTCGCCACATACACCATTTTGATCATTTCTGTTTCCGGTTCAACAGAAAGAGGTTCGTATTGATTATTTCTTCTGCATGTTTTCTGTTATAATTTTATTATTTTACTATTTATAACTAATTTAACCATTTTAAATGTTTTCTCTTATTTTAATGATCATCTTATCCCTATTTATAGATTATTTTAAATCTTGATTTTTGTTTGAACGAAAGTTTACTTTTAACACGTGGAGATGAACATCCCAATAATTTTTCCTATTTGAATTAGAAGGAAAGTAGTTTAGCTATGCTCCTAATTTAATTACTGCTTTTTAGGTTTTTATTTGTGTTGATGTTACATATTGAGAGATTAATTTTGGAAATTGGACACAAAATGTTTGGTATGGTTGGGTCTTCGCACAACAAAACTTATCAAATTTCTAAATTTGCTCTACTCTTACTTTTCTACTTTATTTTATTTTTTTCTTATTATTCCTCTATGATAAATTTAATTTTATTATTGTATCACTATATTTGTTCAAAATACATCTACAGAACACATCATGCTTGTGACAAGCACATTGCCATGCATAATTCTGGTTTATGTTTGATTCAAATTAGAATACTGCTTTGTTTTAGATTGTTAGCCTCTCGTGGGATATTCAGTTCTGTTTTTTATTTCATAGTTTTATTATTTGCATTATTTGTATGTCAATTTTAGTTTGCAGTCAAGAAAACAGATAGAGGGGTAAATTTTTGTAGAGATACCGTAAAACGAGATGAATAGAAAAAATTTTGGTTTATAATCTTGCATATTTGTATTTGTTCTAGGTACACAATTTTTTGTCCAAATACAGGTCTCTGTTAGACCTATTTATTTATGGTATTTAAATTTTGTCAATCTTGTTTTTTATTTAAAAAAAAACATGGTGTTTCTATTCACCCCGCAAATGGGGGTGAATAGAAACAGTCTTTCAATTTCATGTTTGTTTCTATTGGAACGTATTGAGGGTGAATGGAAACAGTCTAATATGTTTTTGTTATTTTTGGTAATTTGTTTCTTAACATAATGATTTATTTGAACACATAAACAAAATAAATTACATAAACTGTACCGTTTTACGAATTACGTAACTGTACTGTAAGAAAAGAAATTGGAATAGTTTGACAATCACCATATTTAACAAAATTAAATTATGATTAATAAATGGTGAAGTCAGACAGGTCATCTTTGAAAAATATCATGTCTTTGAACCGAGCACTTGAGCAAGATACTGGAGAGGATAGTTTCAGGATGATGTCGTCGTTACTGGAGACAAGAGATTCTTCATCAGTTATGGTGAACTTGTTAGTTTGTGAAACTCTTTTCAAAAATTTTCCAATGAAACCATCATTTTCAAGGCCAGCAACCTTGCATACATAACATCTAAAAGATGTTTTACCATACATTTTGACCAAAAGGTAGTCATCTTCATTGATGACAAGGTTTTCATCTGAGGCCCTGTCACTTTCTTCTGGATCACAGGAATTTGTAGATTCATTATCCTGTGCTGAAATGTCATCTTCATCTTCTGTTGATATATCCATTTCCTTTCGGCTTTTCTTTGACTGAACCTGTTTGGTACCTGAGGTGCCTGGATTTTGGCCAGTAGAATCTAAAGTTTGGTGATTCTCATCATCCTCAACAAAGTCCTGAAAACCAATACTTTTGCCAGGTATAACATTAACTTTTGACCTTTTTTCCTTATCTTGGGAGTCTGATCATGTCTCAGACTCTGAAGGAGCACTTGGAAACTCTTGTTAACAGCTTCAGTGTCCTTCTGTCTTCTGGGTTTTGGTTTTCCTCTTCATCAATGATTTTTGGAAGCATAGACAGCACTTTTATCCCCATTTAGAGGCACTAGTCTACACTTTTTGAAACCGGCGATCACATTTTCTCCCTTCAATGAATCACACAACTTTTTCAATAATGTTGGAAATTTGTTCTTAGGGACAGTTGCTTCTGCACGTCCGGGCCCTTTTTCCACTCCTCAAGAATCTGTCGCCATGTTGATTTCAATGGACGAAAAAATGCTACATCCAGAGGTGTGAGGTGGGTAGAGTTAGCTGGGAGAAAAATAAAACTGATATCATTGTCCTTGCACAACTTGACAGATTCCATTGATAAGTGGAAAGACAAATTGTCCCCAATCAGAATTGTTCGTCCTGTTTTCTTTTTTAGGAATGGAAGAGCAACTGTCAGAACCCAATCTTCAAAGCAAAAGGAATCAAACCAGCCAGACTTGGTTCGATTGTACCTTGTGTTTTTTGGCCCACCCTCTGTCCAGCTTTGGTACAAGTGAATTGCCTTGTATACAGTGTAAGGGTGTAAAATAGTGCCATCAGCAGCAGCTGCAAACATCACAGATGTAGATGCCTTTGATGAGTTTATTATTCTTTGAGGGTATTTTGTCCCTCTACGAACAATGACCTTTCGTTTACCAGGGTCATCACTCAGGTTTGTTTCATCGTAGTTTACAATGTTAGATGAAGTCACATCCTTTAATTCATTTGTTAGTTCATCAAAATAGTTGTTAATTGTTTCTGGTGTCACACCAGCCCTTGATCGTTTAATATTTTGACACATCCTCACAGCCAGTTGATCCTTATGACGTTTCAAAAATGTTTCAACAAAGTCTCGGCCAGGGAGGTTATCTTTAAACCTCTTAACTTGTTTCCCCTCTTTGATCTAGAAGTCTTTCACAAGGAGTCGTAGAGTTGTAGTGTCAATAGGATAGCCCCATTCGCCACATATCTTCAGCCTATCAACAAACAGTTGTTCTTTTTCATCAAATAAAGCTGTCTGAATACCATGTTTCTTCATATTGGTTCCTCTTTTCAAATTTCGATTTAAAACAGTGAAATGCAAACCATGTTTCTCAGCAGACTTCCGAAGGCTTAATCCACTCTGTCAGAAAGTGCATTTTCAATTGTTATCGTGCTTCTTGTAGGCCCCTCCAGTCACCGGTTTGTACTTCCTTGGCATTTTACAGGATCCTGAAACTAAACCAACAACTGTGTCAGTTAAATACCTAACATAAGAATATAACACATAGTATGTATTTTATATAGTACGAGTGTGATTTAGTATGAGATATTTCGTGTGAATAGAAACACTATAAAGATATGTTTCTATTCACCCCACAAATTCTGAAAATCTAACCTTAAAAATATAAATAATTTTTGAAATAATATTGTTAGAGTTAAAGCTTGAAGTACGGTAAGCCTTAATCTTTTATATGGATGTTCAAACTATGTTTTGTACACCTATTTACTTTTAAGAACAGTACAGAATCTGACTTTCCTGGAAAGATCAAAGTGGATAAAAAATTGCAACAATCATATGGTAACAATCAAGAATGCAAACAAATGGGAACCAGTGCTGCCAACCAAACAAAACATTATTTCCCTTTTAGCGTAAGTGTAGCAACCTAACAAAAAGTAATAGTTACCACTATTTGACCATAGTTATGTAGGATAGAGGTTATATTTACAGAAATGAAGTTTTGTTTCTATTCACACCGTTTTACGGTTCTTATATTCAACAAAAAATGTAACGCCAACTACGATCTCTGGGCAAAAATTATAAAAGCTTGTTGCTCTGAATTTGAGAACAGCAATTTGTTCTCTACAAAAATTGATATTGCAACAAGTTTCACAATTTTGACATTTCTACAGGTGGCATTGCAACTTTGAATGTAAACGCAGCTATTTGAACAATACTAATGAACATACAATATTAAAGGCTATTAATAAACTTTCTATTGGTGATATATTTTAACAATTTTTTTGTTTTGTATATCATCAAGCTATGAAAATGAAAAAGTTTTCTCATGAAAATTTTTTTCCATCATTACTTTTTGAGATATGATCGCCTAAAGTTTAAATTTTTGTGACAGAACATTTCAAATTCGGTAGGAGATTAATCGATGAGTTTTAGAGGATAAATTCTCCATGGTATTGTTGATTGAATAACAAAATTTTTCGAAAATATCAATTTTTTAGAAAGTTATCCAATTTACCAAAAATAACTCAACTAAAAGTTATTTTTGGTAATTTTTAGTCAATTGAATAACCCTTAACTGGTATGGCTTGGTCATTTTTGACCCAGCCAATTACAATTTCTTATCCAGTGCAGGAATTTTCCTGTCGATCACGCTCTCCCTCCATGTATTCTCCTACTTCCTTCTCCCCTAAAAAGAGCACGAACACAAAAATAAAACATCAGAGATATGATATTCAATAGAAAAACTGGGATTTACACAAGTTGAGAGAAATTTTCAATACAATAACTAACCCGTCAGTTTTTTTGTGAACTGATAAAAACTATGTTATTTTAGGTTTTTTGGAGATGGACTCATATACTACCACAGAAGAACATGGGAAAGACTTTTGTTCAACATGGTGTATTTTTTTCAAAATAGTATTGAACATTGTTGACAAGTTTCACAATTTTTTAACATGAATATTAAACAGCAATTTTATATTGTAAATATGGTGTTGAAACAACAAGTAGACTATTTTGATATTTGCGTTAGAATATAAAGATTTAATTATACATCTATGTGTATTTTTTAATTTTTTGAAATTTTGGGTCACTTTTGACCCATCCATACCTTGAGTGTGACCCCTAATACACCATACCAGTTGAGGGATAGCTTTCTCAAAAAAAAATTTTCTTATCTCATTGATTAATCTCTTACCGAATTTGAAATTTTCTGTCCCAAAATTTTAAACTTTAGGCGCTCATATCGCAATAAGTAATGATGGTGGAGAAAATGTTTTCCTGAGAAAACTTTTTCATTTTGATAGCTTGATGATACACAAATTGAAAAACTTTGTAAAATATCACCAGTATAAAGTTTATTTTTAGCCTTTGCACAGCCTTAAACTGATTTTACATCAAAGTTGTCATCAAAATGTGGCTTTAAATAGTTTTCAACAGAAAGGTTGTAGTTCTCGAATGTAGAACAAGTGGTTAAATTTTGCCCAGAGAGCGAAGTCGGCGTGGACTTGTAGAGAAGGACCATTTTGTTGGCAACTGTCTCAGTGTGAGATAGTTACATCCCCTCACAGAGTGGATAACAAAAGTTTTGAAAACAAGGATTACCTACCACAAATTGACGACTAAAAGATGCTCTTGCTTTCATAAAATTGAAAACAAATTGCAGTGGCATCTTGTTGAAAACTCAGTTGACAATTTTTGTGCAATCTAGGTTTTATAAACTTTGAGCAATTAGCGATTTTCAACTTTGGCAATGATGAAATTGTTGTTCTAAAACTTTTGCGGTTTCCACCAGATATTAATGATGGCTGAAACTGTCTGAGCCAAGTTGGATAAATATAAATACTTTCATGTCTTTATTCAATTCTGTAGTTCGTGATATTGACTCCACTTGTTGAAATATTCGAAACTTTAAACTTCTGATTAGACATTTTCTAGAAAGTTGTATACATTTTCAGAGGTAAAATGCAGTCACAATTATGTTGTAAAAGGGAAGGTTAGGGAGTTTAGGTCTTTGCTTTTGAATGGCAGTATGTTGATAATTTCTTATTTGAAATGTTTTATAGATATAATTGTAGATATGTAATTATAATATAGTCTAATGAAATAACATACAATATGAATTTTTTTCTATACATTGTAATTTAGTCTAAAAAGCAATTTTTTCCAATATTATAAAGTGTTGAATTAATAAGATTGGTAGCTCTTACCAGTACTACCACTATTTCTGACGACCAACTTGAAATTGGCAAATATAAATAAGTATATAACTGAATTGTCGTGTTTTATAGATACACATTCACACTATTAATACTGATTTGCTTTCGCCACTTTTCACATATGTCTTTTGTAGAAACATGGCGGACGCTGCTCCAGCCGGTCGTGGAGGATTCCGAGGTGGATTTGGAGGTCGTGGTGGTGCCGGCGCCGGAGGTCGCGGTGGCATGCGAGGTCGTGGCAGAGGTCGTGGGCGTGGTCGCGGTCGCGGCAAGGAGGCCGAGAAGGAATGGATGCCAGTCACCAAGCTGGGACGTTTGGTCCGTGACGGCAAGATCCACAGTCTAGAGGACATCTATCTGTTCTCGTTGCCCATCAAAGTATGTGGTTATAATTCGTTCTTATATTAGAAACTTGGAAGTCATTTCCCACAATTTCTTGTTTTCTCAACACAAACACAATGTAATCATTTATCATGTATTGGAATCTTGAAGGTATTTTCCTCCAATTTGCTTGTTTCTCAACTCACAGTTACAAGTTCTTGTTTCTCGCAACAATCGAAATTATTCTTCTGTTTTCCAAACATTAACTTATTGTACTCAACAAAGCAGATTAAAAGCATTTTATATATTTTCTCTAGCTTGATTAAGTCTATTCAGTTCCGTGTTTTTCAAAGCCTTTTTCAGGGTTCATTTAGTGTTGAACTATTTCATACCTAATTATTACAAATTTTGTTCTTCATTTTTGGGACAAATCACAGAAAATGTTCGTTTTTACACTAAGATTGTCAGTCGATATTTTATACTCAGAATAATTCTGTTATTGTCCTCTGATTACTTGAGAATCAACTGTTGGTGAGAATTGAACAACAGTCAATTTAGCCTAAATAATATTTTATAATTGCCCTAAATGCTCTGTCAGCAAAATATTTTTTTGTTGATTTTCTCCATCTGTATCCTTGTCAGATGTTTATGGAATGGTATTATAAATTGATTCGAATCTGAGAACAATTTATTATGCCTCGTCCACATGTTTGTCCAACCTTGTAACCCAACGTAGGCAAATAAAGGCCAGTGTTGACAAACCATCCATCCACACACTGGCGCTGGTCGACATTGGGCCAACATGTGGATGCGGCATTAGTGTAGACCGAAAATTTGTAGTATACAACTGTTTTATTCCGATATTTTAATGTTGCTTGTATGGATAGATTTCTGAATTGTTTAGAATGATTCAATAATATTAATATCTCTGTTTTTGTTCAATAGGAGTACGAGATCATCGATCAGTTCATCGGCTCGTCGCTGAAGGACGAGGTGCTGAAGATCATGCCGGTGCAGAAGCAGACACGTGCCGGCCAGCGCACGCGCTTCAAGGCGTTTGTGGCGATCGGCGACCTGAACGGCCACATTGGGTTAGGCGTCAAGTGCAGCAAGGAAGTGGCCACGGCCATCAGGGGCGCCATCATCCTTGCCAAGCTGTCAGTCGTGCCTGTGCGCCGAGGATACTGGGGAAACAAGATCGGAAAGCCACACACTGTGCCCTGCAAGGTATCTTGCTCATGCTTTTACGAGTCTTCTTCCTTTTTTCCGAGAAATTATCTAGCGTTTAGAACTAGACATTTTCACTTGGAAAGATAGATTTATTCAAGAAATTTTAGAGATTAAGTTTCTTCCTTTCTCTTGAAAATAATGCAGAAGTGTACTGTTTTTAGAAATTCATTCGCTAAACATTTGTTTCTAAAACGTTGCTATATGTTCTAACACCCGGTTTCTTGCACAAAAGTCTGTTAACTTTAGTCTCGATCAAATGCATCGAGAACTTACAACAGTTTAGCCTTCTCTACAAAAATACCTTTTCGTGAAATTTAATCATTAAAATTTGAAAAGGATTTTGTGCAACTGAGCCTAAGGTTTACATATTTTATTGGGGTATATAGGCAATTATTGAACTGCTTTTTACTGCTTTGAACTGATTTTTTTTCTTGTTTTTATTTATATTTCGTCAATTATTATGTTTAATGCCCAGTCCACACGTTGGCCTAATCGCTGGCCAGTTAGTTCTTGGATATGACTTTATTTATTGGAGAGATTGGCTGTGATGAAATTGTTGTTCTAAAACTTTTGCGGTTTCCACCAGATTTTTTTAATGATGGCTGAAACTGTCTGAGCCAATTCAACAATAAATGAAATTTATTTCAAATTTTCTTATAATCAACAACTAAATACCTAGCGCAAACAAGAAGGCCTTGCCCTAGATGCCATTGGAAAACCATTTCCAACAATGAAAACTCATCTTTCTTCCTCCCATCTTCATCTTTATCATCGTATATTTCACCCGCATAGTGCTCCTGTGAGTATCATCTCGGCAAAATGATATAATATATTGAAATGGAAATCATTTTTTCCTTCAAATTTGAAGAGGACTTACTTGTATGTAGTATTTTGCCCCTGATTTATTGCAAAGGTTTGGGTTAGAATGGCTATGATGAAATTGTTGTTCTAAAACTTTCGCGGTTTCCACCAGAATTTTTATGATTAATCAGTAATTAATCTTTGTTTATAAATAAAAGTCACTATTTATTCATTTTTTTTTAAATTAGGCGTACTACTCTAAAATTATTAGTAAGTAGTGTTATATTATTTATAGCCTATTTTGTAATCCTTTGAATCTTTTCAATAATTTTATTTCATACTTAGGGTGAGTATTTTGGCAGTGATGAAATTGTTGTTCTAAAACTTTTGCGGTTTCCACCAGATATCTAATGATGGCTGAAACTGTCTGAGTCAAAATATGGACTTGAAAAATTCGACCACACTTACCAGATTGAACAAACTACTGTAGCTCCTCGACACGATACCAAAAAAATACTATCCCTACTTTCATCAATGCATTTAATTAACCAGTGAACTTTGAAAATATTCTTACTTACTGATAATTTGGCGATGATGAAATTACTGTTCTAAAACTTTTGCGGTTTCCACCAGATATCTAATGATGGCTGAAACTGTCTGAGCCAAATATCAGAAATCATTATTATTATTTAAATGATAACACATTTTAAATTCCGTAAGAATTTTCTTTTAAAATCTAAAATGTTGATTATCAAACAGCGTATCTGTGAAGCTCAAGATTTTGAAAAAATAACTGTAGTTTTTTGTAAAATGTGTTCCTTTTATCACCTATACAAATGAACTTGTAACTTTGTCATGATGATTTTAAAGCACATGCGCGTCATCTGAAGGAAGCCAATGATACTTTGACTGTATGTTTTATATGGCCTTTGTTATTTGGCAACTATTCTTTGATAATAATTGTGCTACTGAACGAAAAAAGGTAATTGAATATATAAAGTACTCTTCTTGCTTGAAAGCAAGTTTCCTCACATTCATTTATCAGTCTTTTCAGTATAGATTTTGCTACAATTTTCAGAGTGAATTTACATTCTGTTCTTCAATTTTTCCTTCATTTTCTGTATCATGTGTTTTCACTAAATATTTTTCTGGTTTTGTTGCCCCCACAGCGCACAGTCTAGGATTTTCTTTTAAATTGAACTAGGCTACTGTGCAATCAAAGCTATTTTACTCTATTCGTAATAGGTTCGTACTAAGGTGCGTACAGATACACGCGCCGCAAACATGAGCAATTCACTTTTAATCAGCTAATTATATCTGTATTTTTACAGAAACGGTAAGATACAGATATAAAAAGCTTGGCATCAGCTGATTAAAAGTGAATTGCTCATGTTCGCGGCGCGTAAATATGTACGCACCTTTAGGTTCAACTCTTCCAAGTAATTGTTGATTTGATAGCCAAGTAGTAATCATTTATTGCGATTTAAAAAATGATCACTTTCCAATGATGATATACTAAGCACATGCGCGTCAGCTGAAGGAAACCAATGATACTTGGACTGTATGTTTTATGCGGTCTTTGTTATTTGGCAACCGCTCATTGATAATAACTGTGCTACTGATTGAAAGTGATTATTAATTTTATTGTTGAACGAGTGTAATCTGTATTAAATATTATATTTCTATAAGGTAACCTGAGGATGAAATTCGTTCAAATTGAAACTCATTACTTATTCAATGCAATTGATTTCTATTAGTGCAATCTTAGAAGATCAAGATCAAATAATAGTAAGAAAACTCACTTTCTCATAATAATTCCAATTTGAATGCTACATATCTCTGCATATGATGAAAATGAATATACCACAATTAAATGAAAATATATGATTCATTCTTAACATGCATCACCAACTGAAGCAGAGTATATACAGCTACTGAACTCTGAACATTATATTTTCTACTACAACTCAGAATGTGATATGATATTGAGTAATCAGTAGGTATTGCCGAAAACTGCTACTTACCTAATTAGAGTTTTAACTGCAATTTCCATATTATTTCTTGTCCTTGCTTAAACTCTGTAGATTGAGTTCAACAAACTACTAATTCATTTGATAAAACATTGCAAAATGGAAAGAGAGACATTTTAATTCCCCAAATTTAGTTGAACAAATTTTGGACAAGGTCATTTTTCAGTTTGAAAATTTCCAATGATTTCTGCAATTCCACTCTTTAAGTATGGCTGAAATTGATTTTATAATTTTGAAATGAAATCTCTTGTAATTTTCTCAAACATTGAACATTTCTCCAATCTTGATTTTTTTTTTCAAAACGGTGGCTTTCCTAGTGGAATACTATTCTGTTTTATTGGTTTTGATTGTTTTTTTATCGTGTTGATTTATTGTTTTGTTTGTGTGATTTCAGGTAACTGGTAAGTGCGGTTCCGTACAGGTGCGTTTGATCCCAGCACCCAGAGGAACGGGAATTGTCGGAGCGCCCGTCCCCAAGAAACTGTTGCAGATGGCTGGTATCGAGGATTGTTACACATCAGCCCGTGGCTCAACTGGAACCCTTGGAAACTTCGGTTAGTAGTGTCATTAAATAATATTGAACAGCAGCTTCATATCTACCCATTTACCATGCATTTCGAAAATATTTAAATCGAAATTTAATTTATATTTAACATAACAGGAAAAGTAAGGCAAATCAAATGAAAATTTAATTTGAATACTGTAATTGAAAATCTCTCATGCCAAGTGCGTACAAATGTCGAGGAACGCAAGAGTGTGGATGGCTACTATGCCACTGCTCGCCTTCACTCCGCCCGTATAGATGTAGGCTGATACAGCTAGCCGCTTGGCAAGTTTCGAGAGTGGGGCGCTTAAACTACTTTCATGTAATTTTAGTTTTAGCCGTATCGCTCTGCATATGATGAAAATGAATATACCACAATTAAATGAAAACCTGTGATTCATTCTTAACATGCATCACCAACTGAAGCAGAGTATACAGCTAATGAAAATATTTGTTTTGTCGACAGGTTTTTTTTCTCAGAATATGACTTGATTGAATGATAGGCGTTGACTAGCTTCTCCTGTTTAACAGTTTGACAAGAGGAAGATAGGCTATCTGCATAGATTACTGTCAAAATCTATATATATACCACAATTTGATGAAAATCATAGTATATCACTCTTGACATTCATCGTTAATTTGAAATGATCATGATATATGAAATCTATAAAGAACTAAAATTTCTCCTATGATTAGCCGACTTAATTTCAATTGAATACAACATTTCTCTGCATATGATGAAAATGAATATACCACAATTAAATGAAAATCTGTGATTCATTCTTAACATGCATCACCAACTGAAGCAGAGTTGCGGATCGCTTGAAACACTGTTTTGAAAATAATATTGTTCTTTTCAAATTATATTTTCAATGGTTTAATATTATATTTCCAAGCAGTTCAATTGTTGAACTCTTTAAACGCTCGTATTGAAAATCAATGAAATAAATTCATGGATAAGCTGTGTCAATATGAACAAACAATCGTAACTAAGAGTCTATTATAGTGTGCTGACTGATAAATTAATATTTTCTTGATGAGTAATGACTTTTCTGAATCATCAACTTCAAGATAATTGAAATATGATAATTTGTGTTGATCTTATGAAAATGATGAAATTTTAATTTATTGTTCGATTTGAATACTCGTCATTGCAGCCATTCAATCATTAACCTACAATCTATGATAATTATTTGCGTTGATTTTGTTATTTGAATTGTGTGATTTGAGTACTGTTTTGCTTGCAGCCAAGGCTACCTACGCGGCCATTGCCAAGACCTACGCCTACCTGACTCCGGACTTGTGGAAGGAATCTGTCCTCAAGAAGACTCCCTACTCTGAGTTCGCAGACTACCTGTTCAAGAACCATCGCCCCGTCCTGGCCGTCACTCAGGACAACTGATTCACTTCTTAATCTGTCTTAATAAAATCTGACGACATCAATTCTGTGTTTTCACTTGAAACCCTCTAGTCATAGGTGTTGAAATAGAATGACTTCTTTATTTGTTGATGTGGCGAAGTTTGGACAGTAATGTCCACTCTACCACTTCTACAATGTTGTAGTTTGCTCTCAACCAGATGTTAGTTGGTAGTAGAGTAAAAGTGCCGATTGATACTCCAAGTACACCTCCAACCGACAAACCTCTCAAACCTAAGTTGCCTTTAGTTAGATTCGCTTTTTGAAGTCAGTGTGACTGATAGGACGGTAGAATTTTCTGTTACTACCTCCTATAGTAGATTTCTGTGATTCAAAATTTATTCTAAAGTTGTTAATTACCTTTTTTGTTAGGGCAACTCTTGAATATAAAGAAATGAAAATCTAGGTACTTTTTTTTAATTTTACTTGAAAAATATCAATTAAAAAAAAGGTTACTTGGATTTTTATTTCTGGTTGTTAACATACAAAAGGAACCAATGTTGATCAGCTGCCTCAACGTGAATCGCACTGTAGTATTCTTGCATATATGGATATTAGTGAGTTCCTGAGGCCGGCTACTAACGATACTGCAGGCAAGTTGAGTACTCTTGTACAAACCTAATCTGAAAGAGTACAATATTCCTTAGCGATGATTCAAAACGCTTATTTAGAGCCGGCTGGGGCATACCGTATGACCTTATAGGTCAATTTTATCATTCAAAAATCCTATGAAACATCTAATCTAATAAGGTTTATTTATGGGCTCAAATCGTTAAGGAATTGTACCCTTGAGTCGGCTACTAACGATACTACCATTTTCGAATTATTTCGAAAACTGCGTCCTACGGACATGACTATTGTATACTAAAAAGAAGTTTTATATTTTCATATTATACTGGAATACAAACATGGTTATGAAGGAAAATCAACTAGAAATTTCTCAATTCCAGAAAAACAAATACACTTTCCATATACAAACAAATCATAATTGAAATTAATCATCTTCATACATTAAATTCAAATTGGAAACCTAATCAATCAGAATGATAAAAAATCGTTCCACTTGTACAATCAAAATAATAACTCAATTTGCAAAGAACAAAGAAGATGAGTATAATAAATTAAGGATGATCATCCTTCACGCTAATTGGTCATGCTATGTAGAGCTGAACCTGGACTACACTTGAAACTGTCAGTATTCCTCATGGCAAAACAGCAATGCTTCCCATTCAGCCAATGCTGCCAGTGTGAAGTGAATCGCACAGCAGTGGTGTGATCTTGGCCTTGACCTTAATCTGTCAGCAACCAAGCAGACCAAAATCCATCCTTCGATGCAATGCGAATGCGGCGACCGTGCCATTCTAATGGCTCTATTACTAATGCTGCTTCCGGCTATTTTTTCAATTAAACTTATGTAATCTATCACCAAAATAATCTATTGCTATTACTAATGAGGTCTTATTGCTATTTAATCAATTTCTAAGGTATTTTTTAGGTTGAGGGTAAACTTGGGACGTATGCGTGGATCGGTGAATGAGAGGCCACCAAATAAAATGAAGAAATAAAATTTATCAATAATTTGTATAATAAATTACAATTAATTTTTTGTAGGTGATGAATGATAATTTATTTATAAATTTCCTAATAATAGGCTAATTAATTTGCACACTCTTGATAATATTACAGTATTGGCTAAAATCTATGAGATTGATGAAGCAATTGGCGAAAGAAATATTATAAGGTGTATCAAGGCAAAAAGAATAGAATGGCTGGGTCACGTGGTAAGAATGAGTGATGAAAGAGTGCCACAAAAGCTGCTTTTGATGAAAGGATGATGGGCACCCGAAAAAGAGGAAGGCCAAGAAGAAGATGGATCAGCGATGTGGTAGAAGATCTCCGTGTGCTAGGTGTGGCGAACTGGCGGCAGGGAGCACAAGAGCGGGATGTATGGAGGCGTCATGTAGAGGAGGCCAAGGTCCACCCAGGACTGTAGAGCCAGATAAAGTAAGTAATTGGCTAAAATCTAGATGTTGGATTTTGGGTATAAGATTTAAAAAATCTGTTTACTTTCTTTGACAGTTATATTTCAATACTTTGTATTATTTTTTCACTGTATTTTGAATGTGTAATGTTTTTTCATCCTTCTGAACATAAGCCTACATTGGTCTTCGATCCTTAATGGCTGTGAAATTTTTTATTCTTTGTAACTTATTGCATGTATGCACACTCATATTTTTCTTCTATTCTATAGATCAGCATTTTGTACTTCATCACTTTTATATGTTACTGTATCCTTAATTTTTTATTGTTATATGTTGCATAATATTTTTGCAATCTTTGATACGGTAATTTCTGGACATCTGAATATACTGTTCTCTACTCTCTCACCATATACAGTCACATTCTAATTATTCTATATACAGTAATAGTTCATTATTTTGAAATTCATTCTGAATTTCATGTATGCATATTAGCCCAATTTATTTGAATCTGATTCTATTCATGTGAATGTTTAAACATAATATATTTTCCTGAATAAAGTATTTTACGAATACATTACGCATCTTAATATATTTATAACATGTCCTATTACATAAAAAAATTAAATATAAGTCCAATACAATATCAAGTACTACAATACAACTTAACTTTTAATGTAATATTTCTCTGCAAAATTGGTGTGTAACGTTGGAAGATTATTGAATAAATTAATATCATTTATCCTAATAAATTCCACGGTATTCGATTTTAGCTGTATACAATATGCACCACTTTTCACCATTTTTCTGAATGCATACAGCATGAAATCAATTGAACTTGATAGTGAATCGACTTATTCGATCTCAAGCAAGGTCACTCGTCCAAATGGATTCCGATTGAAGTGTGAATAATAAATTATTGGAACCTTTTTCGCGCGGGCAGGGAGGAAAGGAAACTAGCAATTCGTGTAAGTAATAGGATGCCGAAATTGGGTAATTGAAATTGGCCCTAGAGTGGTGGTGGAACTTTTGGGTGTTGTGGGACACACCCTCCGATGATCATCAGCTGTTCGATTGATGGATTGATGATCACATGCATAATCTGCGGCAATTCGATCGCTGTATCCAATTGAGCTGTAAGCCAGGACGCCGCGAGTCGCTCTACCTTGAAGCTGGTGGCATTTCTCGGTCATTATCTACGATTGAAAAGAGTTGACTCATCCTTAAGGATAGTCAGTAATTTGTTAAACATCAACTAGACTAGACTGTTCATTGCTCTTTTCTCATTCGCTGTGAGTACTATCTAATTATTTGCAATTAATTTCATCAGGAATCAATAGTTTAATTTAGTCAGTTTATAAAGTGTAGTGTGATTGGTTCAATTATCAACTGGTGATTAAAATTATTTTAGTGAAAATTTATTGTGAATCACTTCTGTTGATAGCAAGAAGTATTATCAAATTTAAAGCTTCTATTATTAAGCATATAGTGTTTACATTTTCTTATATTACTTTTTATTTCTTCCATTCTTCTCAAACCGTTTCCTTAATTAATCTCCACAAGTAGTCCACTTTATGTTGCCCATGCACGAATCCATAGTAGTCCTATCAGTAGCTCCAGTTTTAATCCATTCATTCAATCCATTTTGCCGGTCACATCGCTGATTGCCCTCTTGAAGCGAATGTGCCGCGGATGCACGCCGTCGGTCCGCTCCTGTCCTCCTCCTGGTCTCGGTCCGGTGTCTTCTTCGGGCGTTTGAACCGTGCATGCGGCCTCCATCGGCGCGCGCGGTTCCTCCGTTTCTTCCGCCTCCGGGCCTTGCGATGCATGTTTCTCTTTCTATCCTGTATGCTGTCCTCTCTGTCCTGATGCCGGTCGGGTGTCCTCGGGCGCTCCGTCTCCGGGCCTTGCGGTGGTCGCTCCTCTTGTCCGGTAGTCCGTCCTCTTGATCTCTATCTTGGGGTCTCAGTCTGCTTCGGTGGGGTACAATGATATGGGTGATAGATTCTGTGCGCGGGTGCATGGTGGCGGTCAAAACAGGTAGTATGGTGGCAGTCTCCTCCTGGCGGCTGTTTGTGTTCTCGGCGGTGATGAATTTCGGCGGGGGGGGAACAGGAAACTTAATAGAGGCTGATGCTTGCGGCTGGCTTTAATTGCATGTTGGCGGCGGTTTTTGTGGTAGCTGTCTTGTATATCTGTTTTTCTAATATTTTCGGTTCTTCTAATAATGTTTTCGGTAAATCACTTCTGAATGTGGTGTATGACGTTGAAATATCCTGCTTTTCTTGGTTTGTTTCATTTGAGCTTGTGCTTGTTATATCGGGGGTATCATATAGTCCTGGTTTATTAGCTGTAGTTTTCTGTATATCTGGTGGCGGGTCGTTGGGTGCTGGGTTCCGGGTTTTTGTTGATTCAATCCTATTGCATGTGCTAATGTATAATTTGTACTTACTTGTTGAGGTGGCGGTTTATAATTTCTGTTGTAAATGTTTGAGTGTGATTATTATGTGAGTTTAATCGATCACGGCCATCATAGTGATTCCTACGATTGCTCTGCTGGCATAGTGGTTGGTTGTACGATTTTGAAATTTTTCATTATTCCAATTACCATTTTGCCTGTGCTCATAGCGGCGTTCAAATTGAGGAGCAGATCGTAGCGATCATATGATACGGTTCATATTTTTGGCTGTTATGCGATTAAATTTTGAGTTATGTTGATTTGATGCGTATCTCTGGTCTGAGCGGTGGTTTGATATTGCCATTGCAGACTGTATGCCATATAAATGATTTATCAGCTGCTTGCAATCAGTAATGGGTTGTGTGGCGAGTGCCATTCTAACTTGATACGGTAGCTTCTTTAAAATAATACTTGCTAATGCCGATTCATTAATGGGCTCGCTCAATTGAGAATTTTAAACTGTAGGGCAGTGACGAAAGTGGTACATGCACCGTCTAAGTTAGGGTTGAAATCGCATGATATGATGTCCGCTAGCACGTCCAACTGTTTACTTCTGCTCCAATACTGTTCCAGGAAGACAGCTACAAACTCATCCAATGATGTAAATTCATGGACTCTACTCCGAAAGAACATCAGGGGTTCGCCAATCAATAAACTAGTCAAACGAAGACGCCAAAAATCCAAGAGGTGGGTGTTAATGATTGAACTAGTTTTATCTGATCTATAATTCTTTAGGTTGGAGATAGCGGTCTGTATTGTCAAAACGGCCTAATTCATTGAAACTGTGTAGTGAATCAAACGTTGCTATGGGAATAGGCTCTATATTCTCGTGCGGAAATTGATGTATTTGACTTTCAAGTTGTACCAACTTCTCTTGGGCCTGTTTCCAATGACTAGAAGCTTCTGTTCATTATCTACTACTTCGGCATTTAATTCAGATGAAAATAATTGCTGTTCTCCAACGGCTGTCTCCAATGAATTAAGTTGTACTTTGTTTTGATTTATATCAGAATTTAGGTGAGCTATTTGTGTAGATTACTATTCTGTTGTTTATTTATGGAAATAAGTTGACTATTGTTCCTGTTTGTAGCTATTTCATGAATTTGTGAAGTGTTTGTGCTGGTAGGTTATCTATTCTTTCCGCAGTCTCCTTACCCATTCTTACCGATGTATCCTTCAGTGATTCCCGCATTTCCTTCATTTCCGCCTTTAAGTTCTTCATTACTGTGGTCATTGTTTTTTCTAAACTATTAGAAAATGACTTGATCATCCCCTCTACTATAACCCTCCTTATTGCTTCTTGGGAGACATTTAACGGTTTATTACTGTTCACAGGATTCTTGGCGGTGATTGAAGATATCTGGGCGTTGGACTCCATCGCGCCCCCCTCAGCGTCGATCTCCGCTACTATCGCCGTCTGCAGTGTGTCTGCTACCTTACTTTGCGTGGACGAAAAGAGACTCATATTTTAAAAATGGATTAAGTGTCAAGTGTTTGTTAAAAAAGTGAAAGTTTTGGCCAACAAGGCATTAATAAGGACACAAATGAGGATAGGCCTATGGACATTACAAGCCAGGTAACCTATTTATTACTTAAGCTCTTATAATATAATAATACTATTCATTGATTTCTGACTAGCAGTTTAGGCCATAAAATATAATAGCTCTCTCTATAAAATATATTTTCTACAATAATAATAATATAAAATTTTCTTTAAAACATATAATTTCTCTTTATTTAAAGCTATTGATTCCCCAAAAAGTAATACAAATTTCCCTTTCGCCAGTTTTACTCACAACTCGTATAAGTTATCTATAATTTTCAATATGGTTATTGACTAATTTCAAATAATTATTCAATGAGCTTGGCTCTCATCATCAGTCCCACGTTGGTACGACATGTCTTTCTGTCACGTTATTCTTTATATTTAAATAACGATTAGCCTCCTGCTTGGCATCAGTCGGTAAAGCATGAGATTTGATATAATTAGGGCGTGTGTTTTCTAATAGTATTCAGTCTTAAAAAATCTTGATAGGCCTAGATATGGGCTTCTCCTATAACTCTTGTAATTCAATAAATAATAAATATATATAAAATGATACTTATACTATAGAGATGAGGAATAAAAAATAAATTGCACACCATGAAAATTTCACACATATATTACACAAATAATGCAAAGATCAATCGAGGCAAAAAATATATATAGAGCGATAAAAAATATAATATAAAAATAGAACAATATTGAAATCAATAAAAATATCACAGGCTAAACTTTATATTCTAGATTTGTGGCACGAATCATTACCATGTGCCTTTATCTTGAAATCATATGCATTCTTTTGCATGTAGCTGTGACATGTACTTGCTAATACTTGTCGGCTTGGATAATTCAATCAAAAATATGTGCTCTAAGATCAGCTTGATAAATTAGCCACTAATAATCCAAATATATATATATATTAAAATCTCTAGTATTTAGTAGATTTATTGTATCGAATATATATTTTTATCTCAGGGTGCAAGATTCGGCACCTGACGGAATAGGTAGAGCCATTCATCTAGTGAATTAGAACTATGATAAATTATCGCAAATTGTATTGCAAAAAATTAAATATTATATGCATATGTTTGATAGCCTAGATTCGTACTTCTTTGATTAAATAGAAATTTCTAAAATATTGATCTATATATTTTCTTTCAATTAAATACCTTAATACTAATTTTTACTTGCGCAAGTATTACTCTTATTAATTTCTTAATTTATAATAACCCTTTCGGCGAGCTAGCTTTGATCATCAGATTATTCGAAGCACTAGGGCGCCCATCACTAAATTCAAATTTAATCACTCACGTGTCGAAAATCTTCTTGTAAGCCGCCGATGTCGATCCAACTCCATGCGGTCCGGGAATATGGTAGCCGGAATCGTCTCCTCCAAGGGGTTATAAATTTAATTAAAATGAAAAATGACTTCTGCTTCACAATAGCATCACGAAGTCTTTTAAGAAATTAATAATTTACTTTAACTTTAATTTTTACAAAATTATTAATAAGGTACTTCGCTCTAAAATATTTGGGGTCCTCTTATGGTGGCATCTGGCTGGCGAGTGCTGGTTCTTCCTTCTCAAGTTTTACAGATCCTCTTTCCGACTTTCAAATTAGCATAAAATTTAAATATCTCAATCCTCCGCCATTAATTCAAATAGATCTTACAAAAATGCCAAAATATTGCTTAGATTATATGATTAATAATTTCTTTGCATTCGAGCCATATCGATAACATAGATTACACAAATTTTTACACAAAATCTAGTACATTTATATGATTCAAAATTTATTCTAAAGTTGTTAATTACCTTTTTTTGTTAGGGCAACTCTTGAATATAAAGAAATGAAAATCTAGGTACTTTTTTTTAATTTTACTTGAAAAATATCAATTAAAAAAAAGGTTGCTTGGATTTTTATTTCTGGTTGTTAACATACAAAAGGAACCAATGTTGATCAGCTGCCTCAACGTGAATCGCACTGTAGTATTCTTGCATATATGGATATTAGTGAGTTCCTGAGGCCGGCTAAGGCAAGTTGAGTACTCTTGTACAAACCTAATCTGAAAGAGTACAATATTCCTTAGCGATGATTCAAAACGCTTATTTAGAGCCGGCTGGGGCATACCGTATGACCTTATAGGTCAATTTTATCATTCAAAAATCCTATGAAACATCTAATCTAATAAGGTTTATTTATGGGCTCAAATCGTTAAGGAATTGTACCCTTTAGTCGGCTACTAACGATACTACCATTTTCGAATTATTTCGAAAACTGCGTCCTACGGACATGACTATTGTATACTAAAAAGAAGTTTTCGAGATATCCGCTCATACCTCATAAAGGTATGTCAAACGCGTTTGTTCTTCTAACTTTCTAATGATGAATGGAAACAATCCGTGCTTATAGAGCATGAAATTCTCTCGAATATGATTTAAAATTTCACGTATTTCCCTACGAGTGTTGAATGTGGAATCATCAGTTCTGCACAAAAAATGAATAATTTGACTGGAATCTAGAGTGAATGTTTGAAACACAATCTTTGAATTTTCTGCTTTACTGGGACTAGTTGGGAGCTAAACATATCAAAAGTTTCCAACTCTAACCCAAATTGTATTATCATTCATCCCATCATCATCACCTAGGCTTAAAATACTTCTAGAAAGTCGCCTTTGTAAGATAATAATTGAAAAAAAATAGAGGTGGGGAACCACTTAGTTAACACTTCTTGCAAAATTGAAAATTTCACACGCTACACTAAGCTGCTGTAACAGTTTAAATAGTTATATACTGTATCATTATGGAACGGCACCATGTAATGTTTTGATGCTCCGATATAAACAAACGAACAAAGAAATTTTATATTTTCATATTATACTGGAATACAAACATGGTTATGAAGGAAAATCAACTAGAAATTTCTCAATTCCAGAAAAACAAATACACTTTTCATATACAAACAAATCATAATTGAAATTAATCATCTTCATACATTAAATTCAAATTGGAAACCTAATCAATCAGAATGATAAAAAATCGTTCCACTTGTACAATCAAAATAATAACTCAATTTGCAAAGAACAAAGAAGATGAGTATAATAAATTAAGGATGATCATCCTTCACGCTAATTGGTCATGCTATGTAGAGCTGAACCTGGACTACACTCTTCAAACTGTCAGTATTCATCATGGCAATAACAGCAATGCTTCCCATTCAGCCAATGCTGCCAGTCTGAAGTGAATCGCACAGCAGTGGTGTGATCTTGGCCTTGACCTTAATCTGTCAGCAACCAAGCAGACCAAAATCCATCCTTCGATGCAATGCGAATGCGGCGACCGTGCCATTCTAATGGCTCTATTACTAATGCTGCTTCCGGCTATTTTTTCAATTAAACTTATGTAATCTATCACCAAAATAATCTATTGCTATTACTAATGAGGTCTTATTGCTATTTGATCAATTTCTAAGGTATTTTTTAGGTTGAGGGTGAACTTGGGACGTATGCGTGGATCGGTGAATGAGAGGCCACCAAATAAAATGAAGAAATAAAATTTATCAATAATTTGTATAATAAATTACAATTAATTTTTTGTAGGTGATGAATGATAATTTATTTATAAATTTCCTAATAATAATTAATTTGCACACTCTTGATAATATTACAGTATTGGCTAAAATCTATGAGATTGATGAAGCAATTGGCGAAAGAAATATTATAAGGTGTATCAAGGCAAAAAGAATAGAATGGCTGGGTCACGTGGTAAGAATGAGTGATGAAAGAGTGCCACAAAAGCTGCTTTTGATGAAAGGATGATGGGCACCCGAAAAAGAGGAAGGCCAAGAAGAAGATGGATCAGCGATGTGGTAGAAGATCTCCGTGTGCTAGGTGTGGCGAACTGGCGGCAGGGAGCACAAGAGCGGGATGTATGGAGGCGTCATGTAGAGAAAGCCAAAGTCCACCCAGGACTGTAGAGCCAGATAAAGTAAGTAATTGGCTAAAATCTATGAGATTGATGAAGCAATTGGCGAAAGAAATATTATAAGGTGTATCAAGGCAAAAAGAATAGAATGGCTAGGTCACGTGGTAAGAATGAGTGATGAAAGAGTGCCACAAAAGCTGCTTTTGATGAAAGGATGATGGGCACCCGAAAAAGAGGAAGGCCAAGAAGAAGATGGATCAGCGATGTGGTAGAAGATCTCCGTGTGCTAGGTGTGGCGAACTGGCGGCAGGGAGCACAAGAGCGGGATGTATGGAGGCGTCATGTAGAGGAGGCCAAGGTCCACCCAGGACTGTAGAGCCAGATAAAGTAAGTAATTGGCTAAAATCTATGAGATTGATGAAGCAATTGGCGAAAGAAATATTATAAGGTGTATCAAGGCAAAAAGAATAGAATGGCTAGGTCACGTGGTAAGAATGAGTGATGAAAGAGTGCCACAAAAGCTGCTTTTGATGAAAGGATGATGGGCACCCGAAAAAGAGGAAGGCCAAGAAGAAGATGGATCAGCGATGTGGTAGAAGATCTCCGTGTGCTAGGTGTGGCGAACTGGCGGCAGGGAGCACAAGAGCGGGATGTATGGAGGCGTCATGTAGAGAAAGCCAAAGTCCACCCAGGACTGTAGAGCCAGATAAAGTAAGTAATTGGCTAAAATCTAGATGTTGGATTTTGGGTATAAGATTTAAAAAATCTGTTTACTTTCTTTGACAGTTATATTTCAATACTTTGTATTATTTTTTCACTGTATTTTGAATGTGTAATGTTTTTTCATCCTTCTGAACATAAGCCTACATTGGTCTTCGATCCTTAATGGCTGTGAAATTTTTTATTCTTTGTAACTTATTGCATGTATGCACACTCATATTTTTCATCTATTCTATAGATCAGCATTTTGTACTTCATCACTTTTATATGTTACTGTATCCTTCATTTTTTATTGTTATATGTTGCATAATATTTTTGCAATCTTTGATACGGTAATTTCTGGACATCTGAATATACTGTTCTCTACTCTCTCACCATATACAGTCACATTCTAATTATTCTATATACAGTAATAGTTCATTATTTTGAAATTCATTCTGAATTTCATGTATGCATATTAGCCCAATTTATTTGAATCTGATTCTATTCATGTGAATGTTTAAACATAATATATTTTCCTGAATAAAGTATTTTACGAATACATTACGCATCTTAATATATTTATAACATGTCCTATTACATAAAAAAATTAAATATAAGTCCAATACAATATCAAGTACTACAATACAACTTAACTTTTAATGTAATATTTCTCTGCAAAATTGGTGTGTAACGTTGGAAGATTATTGAATAAATTAATATCATTTATCCTAATAAATTCCACGGTATTCGATTTTAGCTGTATACAATATGCACCACTTTTCACCATTTTTCTGAATGCATACAGCATGAAATCAATTGAACTTGATAGTGAATCGACTTATTCGATCTCAAGCAAGGTCACTCGTCCAAATGGATTCCGATTGAAGCATCAACTAGACTAGACTGTTCATTGCTCTTTTCTCATTCGCTGTGAGTACTATCTAATTATTTGCAATTAATTTCATCAGGAATCAATAGTTTAATTTAGTCAGTTTATAAAGTGTAGTGTGATTGGTTCAATTATCAACTGGTGATTAAAATTATTTTAGTGAAAATTTATTGTGAATCACTTCTGTTGATAGCAAGAAGTATTATCAAATTTAAAGCTTCTATTATTAAGCATATAGTGTTTACATTTTTAGGTGTGGATATTCTATTTTTATCAATTATTGTTTTCTGCTTGGTGCTCCCAAGCTTATATGATCCTTATAATTTCAGAGCTATAATAATTCTTTGGTGAAATAAAATGTTCGTATTTGTTTTTATCGTTTGGAAATGTGTAGATTTTGGAAATGAATACTAGAAATTTGTGATTATTACTTGTGAAATTGAATTGAAGTGAAAATTGCTACCGAAAATTCAATTGTGAATATTTCTATGATAGCAAAGAGGAATATTCTTATTCTACATTATCGGATAATAGCTTCCTTTAGGACTAGATTACCGTATTTCTTAAATGAGATTAATCTTTCTGATATCATTTTATTTTTTGTTATGTGAAAAAAGTTTAATCATTCTTGAATTAAAGCTTATAATTCTCCATTATTCAAATTAACTAGAAATATTTAATTTTGAAATATTTTCAAATATATATCTTATAATAAGCAATGCTTTGAATGAAAAAATGTTGGCTCTTGCTATAATCTAGTGAGAATAAGTCGCAATCATAATTACCTACACTATTAAGTCCATTCTGGTTCAGGATTAACATTTTCGCATGGTTCATTTTTATATTTTGCAAAAACATAATAACTTAGAATCAATTGAATAAAACTCTAATAAAAATAACAACTCTTACATATAATTCAATTTTATCCAGTTCATACCGATACTGATTATTTAGTTCATTTTACGTGATAAAGTGTAATTATGATTTAAAAATAATTCCACTCATTACCGTACTTCCGCTCAAACTATATTGTAAAAGCTATTTGATAATCTTTCCAATATTACTCATAATTATTTCATGAAAAACTATCTTCAGTTGAAATCATATTCTTTAATGGTGCAACTCACTGCCTGAATAGATACAAAATTGCAATTTCAAAATTGTTGTTGTAGGTAGCCTATTTTATTAATTTCTTTTTTCTGATTGATTATTCTTACTTAGATTTTGTGTTGAAGTGAGCATAAAGTGTAAGCCATGGTGGCAATTAATAAAGGAGGCCAAACGAGCAGTTCGAATAGGACTTTCCATCTGAGCAGTATTGGACTTGCTATACAGGCGTTCTACATCAACTTGACCATCGACCAGGTCAACGGGAGCGAACAGTTTCATGTAAGTAGGCTACTCTTCTATCATATTATCAATAATCATAATAGATAGACAATCTATCATATCGAAAAATGACATTTTAGAACTATAGCTTTGTCTCACTTCAAAACTAAACAAATCTTATTCATCAATGTGTTACAAATGAACTGAAATAATTTATTTGACACAAATCAATTTAGTGGTTGAGAGTAGATATATTTCCAATCTATAAATGACTGTATCAGTAGCCATGATTTGAAGTTCAAAAATTGTTAGTAAAACTAGTCTGTCAAATACTTCTTAAAAGAAAGTTAATCAAATCTTCTCAAAATCAGTTAAGTTAACATTCATTCCAAAGAATTGTTTTTCATAGATGACATTGATTCAATTACTATTTATATTGAATGTTATTAGTTATATTTTCAAATATTAACTATCAATAGCCGTAGTAGCAATGATTTGACAAAATATAAAAATTGTCATCCTCCTATAGTCTTATATGAATAATAGTGTGTAGCCTATAACGTTTTTGAATAAATTACCGTAGTCTACCTATAAAAGTATTTGAAATCATTGAAGAAAGTATTGAACTCTTCAAAACTTGTAATAACTTTGATTATTTTCTGTGTACACAAAATTATTATTCTTTTCAGTAAACAAACAATATCAATTTTGACAAAAAATTAAATCATTCATCTCATTATGAAATAGGGATTGATTATTCTTTATTGATTGATACAATATAAGTAGGCCTACATCATCAAAATGATAGGGAGAGAAAAAATAAGGTAACCTTGTGCAATTCCTCTCCCAAATTTAGATAAGGTTACACATAGTCCGAAATTGGTCAAGTCTTGTAGTTTGTTCACTTCACAAAATTTTCAGTCCTTAATTATTTTCACAACGTAGATTTTCAAATTTAGCAACATTATATCTCTGAATCTAGTGTAAAATTAATGAAAAAAGTTTAAAGAAAGTTCATGAATAACTCAGAAGTATAATTAATGATTAAAACGAATTTCTGTGCATCCTACTCAGATAATTGTTTTTAAAATGATATTTAATTTGACAACTTCCGTTTTATCCATATAACTGTGTAGATTATGTATAGTAATTCAATAATATTAATGGATGAAGAGTGAAATATTGCTCTACTTATTCATACATATATCATCCGCTGATAATTTGAATTGATTTCTATCAACGCAGATAAAGCCGATTGGTCCGCCGATCTACAGCCCCTCCTACCAGGGTGGCAACTTTGTGGACGCCGGTGACATTGGCAAGTTTGCTTTTGACACCCTGTCGCATTTCGTTGACAAGGGTGGCAACACTGGAGGATTCAACCAGCAGAGCGGCTACCATGATGGACTCAACAAGATGAACAATGGATATGACGTCGGGCGAACTTATGGAGGTACCGTACAGTGCACGTTTATTTTTAATATTATTCATTATAGGGTGTCTCAGGGTGGAATTTCTCCAAAGTTGGTTCAACTATTGAACCCGTTTAATCAATGTTTAGTTGGATTCATCATAATAAATGAATAAATAAATATAATTTTTTGCCATCAAATTCATTAAACACAGACAACGCATCATCTAGTTTATACAGCGAACAATATAACATCATACAATAACAATAATGTCGATACAATAAATCAATGTGTTTCAAATTGAGTCAACTGGTGGTTCAAACTACAGTAAATAATATAAACCAGTAATGTAGTTCAAACTAGAATTTTAGTTCAACTTTTTTTGAGAAAGCAACTCTTAGTCATATATCTACATATATCATGTTTCTTAGTCATAGCACGTGCCATATCTTATTTTATGAGTGTTTTAGAACAGCCACCTCCATTTGTGTGGATGTCGTTCTAATCAAATTGGTGTCCAAGCTATATGTTCATTCATGTGTCTGATAAGTCACACTTGGTAATATGGGATGTTAAAGTGAGCGGATAAGTGTGGCCATATGTTTAGAGCTTGATACATATATGTGTAGGCATATTACATATTTGCATACATATATCTACTGTATCTAAAGACAGGCACTTAAGGCTGTGCAAAGGCTAAAAATGAACTTTCTACTGGTGATATTTTTCAAAGTTTTTCGATTTGTATATCATCAAGCTATCAAAATGAAAAAGTTTGCTCAGGAAAACATTTTTTTCCGATCATTACTTTTTGAGATATGAGCGCCTAAAGTTTAAATTTTTGAGACAGAACATTTCAAGTTCGGTAAGAGATAAATCCATATGTTGTTTAGAAGATAGATTCTTCATTGTGTTGTTGATCTAATAAAACAAAAATTCTCTGAAAATATCAATTTTTGAGAAAGTTATTCAATTTACCAAAAATGACCGAAAATAACTCAACTAAAAGTTATTTTTGGTCATTTTTAGTAAATTGAATAACTTTCTCAAAAATTGATATTTTCAGAAAATTTTTGCTTCATTAGATCAACAATCCCATGAGTCTTCCAAATCTCATGGATTTATCTCTCACAGAAATTGAAATGTTCTGCCCAAAAAAATTAAACTTTAGGCGCTCATATCTCAAAATGTAATGATCGGAAAAAAATGTTTTCCTGAGAAAACTTTTTTATTTTGATAGCTTGATGATATACAAATCGAAAAACGTTGAAAAATATCACCAGTAGAAAGTTCATTTTTAGCCTTTGCACAGCCTTTTAAGAATCTTGGTACTGATAGTAGTAAAATTAAATTAATCAATCCATTAATAAAAAATAAATATACATTGTAGTCACTTGAGTCTCGTCAACGAAAAATCGTTGCTTGAATCATATGCTGAGAATGCTGAGCAAAACTGTTATATCAAGTTCATCAAGTTTCAAAAATTGTATGAGAGAGTATTGATAAAAAAACCAGCACGGTTCTAGTACATGAAAAATGCAAATACCTAAACAGATTTAGACACTATACTACACACTATACTTCATTACACACTATATACTACACTACTACTATATACTATATTCTAAACACTAATACTTCGTTAAAAGAAACTCAAGTTATGTCGTATAACCATGCCTAGATGCCCAATTCATTTTTTTAAAGTTTTCATTACAAACTCCAATTTATTTATTAATATGATGAACATTACATCACTTGTCACATTAGATCGGATTTTAGTATTACTCATTTCACTACTGTGTGGCTTATCAATTATTAAAACATCTAGTCACTGAAGGTGTATTTATTACTTGGAACTTGAAGTACAAATTAAAGTTTTAAAAACCAAACTGATAGGCTACATTATTCTTAAAATAGTGTATAAAATGAATATAAAATTTTTCTAAACACTTGAATTATCTATTTATTAAATTTGGAAATTTTCAATCAATTATTGCATTGACTTCTGAATATTATTTACTTTCTTTCTAACCAATTTTTAATTTGAAACTCAGGTGCCTACAACTACGGACGAGGGGGCAAAATAGGAGGGCAGTTTGGCCAACAGACCGGTCGCAACAAGGGACATGTGGCCTCTGGATTCGCCACTTCCTACAGGAAAGATGAACGCGGAGACAATTCGGCGTACTACGACGACGGAATGGGTAGTGGCGGGCAAGTCATATATGCTGCTCACGATTCCAGGTAAACTACAAAAATAATATTCTTTCACATCGGAATTAATTTCAGATATATTTCTACAGTGATGCAGGTATGATGCCTAGTGATATCGGACTCCCCAATTTTTTATTCATTATTATTCTATTCATCTGCTTTTCTATCAAAGTATAGCAATACATTTTCAGCAGATGTAGAAGTTTATTCTTACTTGATCCTCATTTTAAGGAGTTTGATAATTGTATATCATATCTTATACACTTAAATACTTATATACCTCACTTACTTAATTACTTACATACATATTAATATGTACGATATAATTTACAGTTTCTTTGCATAAAAAATAAGTCGATTCAAGCTTCTGTATTCAAAATGAAATTTATACAAATAATTCTTAATCAAATGAGAACGTTTATATAAGCTACAAAAGTTATATTCTTCACTTAGTGAAAAGTTGGTCTCCTTTTTCCACTATTGTACTTTTGATATTATTATGAGTGAAATGCATTCCACTTTCCTTCACCAAACAAGTAAGTGTATTCAAATATAAAGTTAACTTTGAAACAGAGTGTACTGCAACAGAGTTGTTAACATTTATTTTTCAATGATGTGACTCCAATTATTATTTTTTGGTGAATCTAAATAAAATTCAATGCATTTTGTTGAACTCTTCATGAATCAAGATTTACCTCATCTTATCGTGATAAAACTTTGTTAATAAATCAGAAAATATAATATGTATTCTAGTTACCTTACTGTGAAGAATACGTACATCCAAACAATACTAGTGATTGTCGAATGCTAATGTATACATTAGGCTACGATGTTATTGCTATAGAGAACCAGAAATACATGCAACAAATACATTTACCTTTTAGGCTTCTATTTGCCAAGTTTGTTTTGTGAATAGTGTAAAAATAAATAACTTATGAGACTTATTTAATGATTATGATCAGTGAAGAACAAAGAAAATTATCCAAAAGTACCTATCCAGAATCTTTTTATTAGCATTAATTTATTTGCTAGTATTTGCTAGGGGCTTATATATGATTGCCATTGGGAGAAAAGCTTCATTATCGTATTATCAAATTTACTAATGTTAGGTACAGATGATAGGTGTTCAGATTCATAATTTACTAGGAAAGTAAAATTAAAAATAAATTACTGGTACCTACATTGATAATTAAGATCTATCATATTAATCCAGATCCATTATTGTCTAAATTTTCTAATTCAAGATTGAGGTGAAAAAACTGTAGATCCTAACATTCACTTCGGACAATATTCCTCGAAAAATATTCAACTCCACATTTTTCTTGCTTCGATAAGCACAGAAGTTCAAATTATTTTCAGATCAAATATGATAATTTTATCCATTTTTCCAGATTCCGTGATGGAGGTGATGATGGATACAGGGGAGGATACCATGACTCCACATTGTTCAAGAAAGCGAAAGGAAATCAAGGGCAATACGGCCATGGAGTCAATTACTATGGAAAAGGGCATCATGGAGGCCTGGGTGGTTATGGACAGGGTTATGGCTATGGCAGCAATTACTATAATAAAGGTGGCAAATTTCTAGGCGCTGTTAAGCCAGCATTTGGTTATGGACCTTTGATCAAGAGTTCGGGAGCCTATGTTGTTCCAATGCCTTCAAAACTGTACTATGACTAAATTTCGGGTATATCATTCCTGAAATCTCTAGTCACTCAGCTTCATTGATTTCATGGGACTTCTACTCACAATTCTTGTGTAATGATTGACATTGATCAAAAATCTTCGTCTCTGGAAAAAAATCCATTTTCCAGTCTAGGTACTCTTTAGGATTTATATTCCTAATTTAAGTATATTTACCTACTTCAATACTCTTGACCTTGAACTTTTGTAGTCTGTGACTACTTCTCCAGTAGTAAACTAATTAAATATCTGGTTCATCTTTATCAATAATGTACTTGGAAAATGTCTAAATGAATTTCAATACCCCTGTTGGGAATCGGATATTGGCCTCCATATTCTGTCTGTATACAGAATGAATAAAAAGTATCTAGATACACATTGAAAACCTGATTCAACACGTGAGTTTAGTTTTCTTAGATTGTTAATCTTTCACAATTTCAGTCATGAACAATTATTTAAGTATGCGATGTAATTAGAATTATTATAAAATGTAAGCCTACCTTGATGTTTAATTAGTGTTTATATTTATATGTTATCAATATTGACTAAGGCCTTTGTAATTGTTGCTTTTAACAACTGTTTTTTCCTCCTAATAGAAATATTGATGTATCTTCAGTTCTATATTTGACTATTAATTTATTGTAGCTTATATTTATTTATTGATGATCTATATTTATTTATTTTTTAGGATTATATTATTGATCCTTGAAACACGAAGAAAATGTATGCGATTTCTAGTTATTTATCTACTTATGGAATGAAAAGTATTAAAATGAATTAACATCTAATATTATATTTTAATTTAGCTCGACTATAGAGAAGATAACACTCTGCTAAGCATTTCTTGATATTTTTTATAATCAGTTTAAAAGATTGATCGAGTAAGTTATAATTTATTCTGAGTTTTTAATAAATGGATAAATTTATTGTGAAGTGGTGAAATGTGGTAAGCAATTGAAAAATGATCAGACTGTACAGTATTTTTTCAATAAACTTTGAAACAATAGAATTAAAATTTTCTTTTTCTCTAATGGATTCTGTAGGTCTTTTGTGTGCTTTTGAGCTTTTTTCTGCAATAATAATGATTTATTCCATGATTTAAAAACACAATTCATCAAAACGATTCGCGAAGGACCAACAAGCACAGCCCAAAACTGTTCCTTCCACGAATTTTATTTAATTCATAAAGTAAGTCAAAAAAGTGTGTTATGTTTCATTATGATTATAGTAATTAAAACCGTATACTTACAATTATTATAATGATTGCATTATTTTATGAATATTTTTTGTATTATTCATCTGTGACCACAGAATACAACCATGTATTGTGCTGTGACTGCATGCAAAACAAGAGACACACGCCGTACATTCAAGCCTCCCGCCATTCGCTTTTTGATCTAATAGGCACTGAAAATTTTATATAAAGTTTTAAAAGTTTTATATTTCAAGTTAGTGATGGATGAAAACAAATTTATGAACGAGGATTTTATATCTTTTTTTGGTTTTATTGAAATCAACTTATACTGTAGAGAAATTTTAAATTTCAATTCCTGTGTAGATAATGAGTAATCTAGACACAGAATAGGTATCTAGACAGCAGTGACAACTTGACAACAACGGATCAAAAAACAACAAACATATTTTGGTATCGGAGGATAAATAATGTTTAATGTCTTAATTTAGGTTTTAAATTGAATTTGTGCTAAGAAAAATCTCATATTATGGGAGATTTAAAAGATAAAAGTATTCATTTGACTGCTGAAAAACTAGCTGAGGAAATAAAAGGGATGAAAGTCTACAAGGATTTCTATAAAGATTTACAGGTTAGTGAAGAATTTTGAAATTTTTGAAATGTATTATTTTTTATTATACTGGTCCTGTTTCAATTTATTATTAAATTTAAGATACTAGGCTAGTGTACTCTTTTCATTTTACGTACGGCAATAGTTTTCTTTTCTGTTTAATTAATGATATATAGTAAGTCGCGTAGGTAGTCTAAAAATTCAACTCCTACCAGAGAAATCAGATTTAACTTGATTTATATTATTTTTCAAAAAATTGATTCAACATTTTTGCTGAGTTGTGTGTACTACCTACTGCAGTAGGCGGTAAAATAGAAGTGTTTTGTTGTCCCTGGTAACCGCGCAATGTTTGTTCAATAACACTTTACCAGAGTTGTGAAATGAATATTTATTAGATTGCGGCAATTTGATGCCAATTCCTTGAAAAGCACATGTTGTCGTCAAATTGTTGAAATATTTTTATTTTTGTTTTTAAGCATTGTGGAAAACACTGAAAAGTTGCCAACAAAAAGTCCCTTCCCGTTCCTCCTATACAAATAAAATTTATCCCTCTATGCAAAAAATTAACAATTTTTGTTGCTCTACATTTCAGAACAGTAATTTTTATAAGGAATTAACTTGCGGCAATTCGATGCTAATTTCATAAAAAGCTCGGTAATATTTTGTCGTCAACTTGTACAAATCCTTGTTTCCAACGAAATTTGTATTTCACACTCAGTGAGGAAAACACTGAGAAAGTTGTCAGTTGTACAGCTCTCTGGGCCAAACATTGAGAAAAGCATCTTGTTTTCTACAAAATCATTGACAACATTCCTGTAGAATACTATTTTTGGACATTTTATTCACAACTTTGATGTAAACGCACCTTACTATCCAATGTTCTTTGCAATCTGATCTATGCTAAAAATTCAAGACTTATTTATTACATTTGTGAATATTGAAAATAGACAATAATCTTCATAAATTGATTGTAACATGCAAATAACGAACGGTTCAAATGTACAGCTTATTCACATACGCTTCGTTAATACCAAAGTTGTCATGAAATAATATTTTTCTACAAAAAGTCGCCATTTTTTGTTGAAAGCAAGTAACTATTCTCAAATGTAGAGCAATAAAAGTTGTTAACTTTTTGCCAAGAGAGCGTGTCTAGAAGTCGAGGGGGAACATTTTGTTGGCAACTTCCAGTGTTTCCCACACTCGGTGGAAAGTTTCCAACAAAATGTTACTCGGTTCCTCTCTGCAAGTCTACGCAGACTAAGCTCTGTGAAAATTTACTATAGGCCCTAGGCTTCCTTCTTTTGCTCTATGTATGCGAATAGTAACCCGTTTTCTACAAAAATATCGACAACTGAGTAGGAATTGAACAATTAGTTAAAAACAAAATATTCACAAGATGACAAAATGTTGCTGTGATTTTTCCTGTGAAAATTCTTGTTTTCAACTCCATTGAGTGTGGGAAACACTGAAGGAAGTGTCCAAGAAATGGAGGAAGGCCAACAAATTGTTCCCCACCGACTACGCTTTCTCATAATGTACAACAATAATTTGTTGACAACAAAAATAATTGACAAGTTTTGTTTCTCTAAATTTGAGAATAATAACTTGTTTTGTACAAGAATATTGATAACTCTTTTTTTTGTAGAAAACAATTTTTGGACAACATTTCGTTGACAACTTCGGTGTGAACACAGCTTACTATTCAATGTTGTTTACAATCTCTATGCTACAAATTAGAGACTTTATTAAGCTTGTGTATGTTGAAAACCTTCATTAATTGATTTTAGCATGGAAAAAACGACTGATTTTAATTCATAGCTGAAATACATAAGCTGCGTTTTCACCAGAGTTGTAAACAAAATGTAGAAATCCTTGTTTCCAACAAATCTGTTTCCTATTAAGTGTGGAAACACTGGGAAAGTTGCCAACAAAATGTTCCCCACCGACTACTCTCTATATTAATTGACATGAATAAACTGTTAGCTACATGAATAATCAATAATTTTTGTTGCTGTACATTTAAGAACAGTAACTTGTTTCCTACAAAAAGATTTACAACTTTCGTTGCTCCAGATTTGACATCAAGATGTTGTAAAATGGTTTAAAGCTGCGTTTGCTCCAAAGTTGTCAATAACATGCTGTCCACAAATAGTTTTCTACAGAAAAAGTTGTAAATTTTATGTAAAAAGCAAGTTACTGTTCTGGAGTAACAAAAGTTGTCAACTATGAGAGCTCATCATCCTTCATTACCTGAACGCAAGCCTGGAGTTTATGTAGGCATCACATTCACATAGAATATTAAGCACTTGGAATAGTGCTTAAAATACTGGAATTGAAAGAAAAACACCGAAGGTGTGGTAAAAATTTGAGAATATATAGGAATTTAATTTCTCATCTAGCATATCATATCTGATATCAATTTTCAAGGATGGATACTAGTGTAGGCCTACTAGTGCACTATATTCATAATACATAATGTTCAATTCATAAGTCACAATATTAAGACTTCAACCGATGGTCGGCTGACATTTATTATCTAATCATCGAAAAATATATTCTCTTGACGAATGAAATATAATTATTGATTATTCTCAACAAGAATGAATGGATCAGATATGCCAGTATCAGCTATCCTCTAAAGAATAAGAATTAGAATAATTTTTTTCCATTAAAGTGATAACAATGCAATAGGAAACGTCAATAAAAATATAGTCGATAAACGTCATTAATACTATAACAAAAAACAAAAAACGAACATTACAAAAGAAGGCAGTGAATCGTCAACGCTGTTTTCCTATCTTTATCCACTGCCATTATAACGTGAACCTCACTATAGCCATCATCTCCTACTAATTCTTGATTAGTTTATTGCTTAGTTACCGTAGTTGACTGAATTTTAAACGTCATAATAGCTATTTATGTATTAAGAGCGTAATGCGCGACTTTATCGCTCGCGCAAAACAGTTATCACGCGACGCGAAGCGGAGCGTGATAATTTTGCAAGAGCGATAAAGAAGCATTACGCGCGAATTACATACAAATTTTTTTCTACAACTGCACAAACCTGTTAAATCACTACTTCTGGCGGAGTTTATAATAATTCGTCTACACTGATATCCATCATGGCTGTAGAATCGGTACAATTACCGACTTTCTATTTTAAGATCTGACCGAGAGTGGTTTGTCTTTTGGCGAGCTGCTTATCATCAGCTGATTAGCGAGCGTAAAGAAACTCTTCTGCACTTGCGCGAATGATTAGCGAGCGTAAAGAAAATCTACTGCGCATGCGCATATGGTTAGCGAGCGAAAAAGTAGATTCTCCTCAGAAATAAGCTGTTTTACGTGGAGAATTGAGTATGTAAATTCTTTCTTTATGCGCAGTTGTAGAAAAAAAAATGTTATGGAACACAATAAGGTGTTCGAGATCATTAAACTCTGCGGTCGATATGTAACGGAAGACTTGGTGAGGACGAGGCATCAGACGAGGAATAGGAAGTGAAGTTTCTCTATTGTGAATGATGCCCAAATAAGCATTTTTTTTGGGCGTGGGTAATGGAAAGTGCGTGGGAGGTTTGATGAAATGATGAAAAGTCCATGCCACCGGCGTGATTCAATGCCACGGACGAGGGAGTGCTAGCAGATTGAAGTTTGCTACGCTCCCGGCCACTAGACCAACCCTTCAGGCTAAGAAACATACGAATAATTGAAAAGGAACATGCTCAGTACCTTCATTAGTTGTTCATTTTGTTGAGTTCATCATGGTAGCCGCTTTGCTGGTTGACTCCTCCAGTGTTGCCACCTTTGTCAACGAAATGCGACAGGGTATCAAATTTGCCAATGTCAATTAGTTGAAGGAGGAAAAAAGATGACGATGTGGGAAAAAGAATAGACACAGTAGTACTTATCAAAATTAGGTATTGAGCTAAAGGTATTGGTATAGGTATTTAAAGGTATTGAACTAATACTCATACAGGATAATAACATATACAAATAGTGAGAAAAGTTGAATAAGAAAATAATGCAATATTTCCTCTATAGAAATCGAACCTGTAAATAAGAATCTCCATCATTTCTCCAAAGTAAGACTAAACTGCACCAGTAGTAATTTTTAAAACGTGAAAAACAAAATTAAAATGCTTTGATCTTTTTTAGATGCAATGGGAGAAAAGAATCCACAAATCTCTCAACTCGATGTGCACAGAAATAGGTGTGTCATTATCACGCTTCAGGCTGGCTTCTGATAGGGATGAATTGAGTGATAAGTGGAACGAACTGAGTACTTACGATATAGGTACGAGAAAATTGAATATATTTTCACTGATTCTTGCTAGATTCAAAACAAGATTTGATCATTCTTCTTGTGCTTGAGATGTAGCATGGTTTCTTGATGTGAAATGTCTAGGGGTTCATGAATTTGGCTTTCATATGTGGGTGATTTGTGTAATGTATTTGAATGATTTATCCTTTAACCGATAGGTTTTAACTGAAAATAATAGAGGCTGATAATTGGAACCCAGTGTGCATGTAATTTGGCTGTATTGGGTTCGCTTTTCGATAAAGACCTGGAATTTTTCTTACAGTTTACCTTGTTACCAATCATCTTCAATGTTGAAAACAATATTTCTATCTCATTTTGTCTTACTTATGTAGAAATGAAATCAAATTAAATAATCTTCAATATTGTTAAACATTTTGTAGTATTTTTTTATGAATTACTTTGTTGGACTGTAGTTTATAATGTGGAATGAAAACCATTAAAAAGTAGTCTTGAATGTCTTAAAATGAATTATGTTGAAAATAAATAAAAATTATCTTAGCTTATGATAATTATTACTTCTACAGATTTGGCTTCATATCGGCCTGTTTATGCGCCCAAGGACTTTCTGGAGGTCCTACTTTGGATTCGAAGTCCAAACTATCGACCTATCGAGTCAGTTGAATCCAAAATTCATTTATATTATTATATTATAGAGATGCTATAGAACAATTTGAATAACTTGACAGGAATAAAATAGACTGCCTCAGTAAGGGTACAAACACACTGAAGGCGGAGCGGAGCGGGGCGTTCTAGAGCGGGGTGTGGCGTGGCGTGCTCAGAGCGTTCATGATACACACAAGCGTCATATGACATTGAAGTCTGAGCGTCAAGCGTCAAGGGCCTAGAAAATGGCGTTGTCTCAATCTCACTATATGTAAGACTCACATATATAGAGGTACAATTATCTCACATGTAGAGGTAATAAGTTACATCTCAACATTTGTGATATGTGAATTTCACATCTCTGTGTTTGCTCGGACATTACTTTGTGAGAATAACTACTCAAAGTATTGGATATTAGCTAAGACTCGGTGTGTTCAGCACGTGGAAAAATATGAACCAAATCTCCCCCACAAGATTTGCTAGATGGTGAGAGAATTGATGATTTTTAAAATTTCATAAAAATATGAATGAAATTGATTTAGCCCAATCAAATAGTACATCGGACCAAACAATAATTAAGGTAATTGATTTTATTGTTTTAATCGGTCCATTTGGGTATTAGTAAGAGTAATGTAAGGTTTCCCACCAAAATTTCTGAAGGCATAACTTTTGGCAGCCTGAAAACCAAGAGATTTTGGTACTTTTTTCAGTTTTTTCACGATATCTCCAAAACCAATTGTTCAATCAATATTTTTGCTTCATTATTTTTTGAAGAGAATTAAATTCTCTACAATTTTCATCTGCTAAATGGTTTTTATCTCTGATAGGAAGCGAGTTATAGCTCGTTGAAATTGTTAATTTTTTCAACTTTGCGAAAAATCGCTAAATCCATGTTTTTTCCTTTTCACTCCTTATAAAGTGGTATGTGGTATTTTTTGATCGTAATTAGAGTATTACTGAGTTGTCAATACAATCACTAATGATAGAGTTGGAACAAAAAAGGTATATTTTAGGGTGGTGATTTAATTTATGAGACTCATGATTTGGCGCTAACTTCTTTTTGGTGAATTCAGACCAATTGCTAAAAACGGTCATTGTTGGAAATAAAAAGTGTACGTTATACAGTGTTATAGTGTGAAAATTATAAAGTATTCACTAGACTAGATTTCATAAAAATAGTCCAGTTGAGGATGAAACAGCAGAGTTCCTCCTCAACACCCCCCACTACCACCCAAAACACCAAACGACGTTAACAATTCATCAGGTTTAAATATGAAATATGAATGTACTTTTATTTATAATCAGCTGATTTGGCAACGTTGCATCAACTCTCACTGGACTATAAACTCACTCTTAGGTAAATAGTCCCTACTCCAGTAAGAACTATAAAATCTACTCCAGTGGTTATTCCAGTTTTGAGGAAGTCATACCTATTATTGCCTCCGTGGACGTTTGGATGGGCCAGGTTGTTTGTTGTTTATCTCCTGGTGCTCTGGTGCTTTGCCGGCCTCATTGTCATCATCATTTTCAGGGTTGCCAGAGTCCGGAGACAGGTCATCTTCATTCTCAAGGTTTGCCACCACCATATTTTCGCAGTTTACCCTATCGCAATTTTTGCAGATGGGTGAACATTTCAGTCCTGCTTTGATGCATGTATATGCCCTACTGCATCCAGTCTTACATTAGCAGGACACAATGTGATGAAGAGACTCTGATGCAGGCTGCTGTGACATTAGTGTAGGCTGAAGAACACTGCCATCACCACTCACAGACCACCAACATGTTTTAATTTGGGAAAACATTAAATATACTAATGTACTAGATGTTGGGTAAATGTAGTAGAACAAGTGCATTATTATGTACAAGAGTAGACCAGACTGGCACTCGCACTGTGACGCTCCGCTTGTTGACGCTCCAAAAAACAAACCAGCTTGTTCCAAAGTTTGACGCCCCGCTCCGCTCTACGAGTAGACGCTACCAGTGTGTTGCATCTTATTACTTAACATTGTATTGCTCACGACGCTCCACAAAGCCACGCTCCGCTCCGCTTTCAGTGTGTTTGTACCCTAATTAGGATTATTGCCTGAAGACTGTTTCACTAAGTAGGATGACTGCCTTTTTTCCTAGAGAGCGAACTTGAGGTGCAGTCGGCCCTCTCTTATTCAACTTTTTGTTACAAGAGAAAGGGATCACTATTGATGAAATGATTTCTTCTATCTCTGCAGTCAGGTCCAGATGTTGTAAAAGGTCCACATATTATTCACTATCAATTACTTCCAAGTTATTTAAATACTTCTTCTTAAACAGCCGATACTCTTGTATCTTCATAATTTTGAGAAATATAAGGGAAAATATCAATTCTCCCTAAATAATATACAATGCTGAAATTAATTAATATATTTGTAATTAAGAGCTGGTGGATTGATCGTAAGTTACAATTCTGTTGAAATTGTTTCTAGGCTTGAGTTTATTTTTGTCAATCATAAGAATTCAAATGACTATTTCTACTTCTGTTTTTTTATTAGTATGGTACCGGTAATGTTAAGAGGTGGTATTTGTCTTACATAACACTTTTATTCTGTATTTTCTGATTTGTGTACTTTAGAGAAGGGATTGGTATTATCTTCCCTATCCTATTGAACTTAATGACTTGTTTTGTTGATCCTTAATGCACTGTTTTATTGATCCATATTACGAATTAAATTATCAAATAAATGAATTGTAATTGGTAATAGTTGATGAGTAAAGTCTTTCAACTCAAAACTTCATGAAGAAAATTTTTTCTCAGGTTTAATAAACTGTATACTATTAGATCATGTAGTTTTTAATTGATTAAATTACAGTATAGATTTTATAAATAGTTACAAGAAAGTATTTTCAAGTCTAACCGCATGTAAAAGCATTTGAGCCTGTATATTTTCAGCATTTATGTCAAATTGTTGTCATTACTGTCTTTGTTTTTTAATAGGCTGCACATTGTATATTAATGTGAATAATCATGCATTTATGTCAGGGTTGTGTACAGAATGGTGCTAAGAAATTTTAGCATTATAAAACAATGAGGAATGCATGATTTATAACTGAATATTGAGTTATAATGCATTTGATGATTTGAAATAGAATCGCTCCATTGTAGTACATTCAGTTGTAATATTGAGTTATTTTTTAAAACATGGTACTTTTTTTTGAAAAATATGGCTCTGTACAAGGCTGAATTCTAAGGGAATATATAAATAATTATTTGAAGACGGATTAATATTATAGTATTGTTAGTATGATCGGAGTTAGGTCTGTAGTTTTTATGAAGTTGGAAATGTGCTTGGAATGTTTGTAAAATTGAATATAAGATTGAAAGATTGATTGAATGCGATATAAACACCATTTCCACTTGGTATGTCCCATATGTGCTAAATTAGCTGTAAAATATCCATTTGTTAAGTATGTTAGAGTACTAGATATTTGGATAACATTGTAAAACACTGGGCATGATCAAAAATTCTAGCATGATAGAAAATTGATACTTGAAGTGAAGTAAAGAATGTGGGGGTTTTCAAAACAGACCATACTTTTCTCTACATGTTAATTTATTTTTTCTATCTACTTTCATACAAAATACCAGGCAATAACAAATAATTGAGAAAATCACTCTTTTTTTATAATTACAGTTCTTTCATCTAGGGTTGGTATCAAACAATTTTGTGGAATCTCTTGGTTCACAACTCCAATGTTGATAATCCCGATACTCCGTATTCGAAAAAACTTTATTGAATAAACTTTTCAATAATTTATTTTCAACACATCGTTCGCCCTCATAAATTTAAAGCACTGTGTCAATTCAATTACCACGCCGATAGTCGACTTACTGAAAATAATGAATGAGTTTTCTGTTGTAACGAATCCAACTGTTCTGTAGAACTCAGAGATCTTCGGGCTTTCAACTGCTCGGCTTCCAGCTAATGAGTCAGGCTGCAAGCAAAGAGAAAGAGAGTGGGGACCAGCGAGACGATAAGAAGAAGAAGTGAGAGAGAATATAATCGAGTTTGACATTTTTTATCTAAATATCGAACAACACAATCGACTCACATACACATACTATTGATATCTGTGATTTTACAAATTTCATCTTTTTCAACTGTTAATTGTAACCTTTGCAGAGTACGTGTGAATGCACCATCTCAACACAAGAATTATTTGATTATCTGTGAATTCCAATCTAGCATTACCGTACAGTTCTTTGTATACACTAATTATGATCTTTCACACAAGTGATATATTGGTTTTTCAATGATTACATTAATTTTCTGGAATATAGCTCGACAATTTGATTCACTCTTTATTGTTTCACTACACTGTGTTACATTGTTTTGTCTTTTTTAGTTTTCTGAAATATAGCTCTACAGTATTCACTTTGATTACACTAATAATTGTTATTTCACACCAGTGTGTTTCATTGTTTTGTCAATGACTGTATTTTTCTGCAATTTAGTTTGCAATCACACACGTTTGTGACACAGTTCAGCACTACAAATTATGTGTATGAAAAAATCTTGAGAATGCTCTTTTAGCTCATTATTGAATTTATGACAAAACTGTGATTGTTTCTAACAAGTAACATTTTCTCTCAGTGATGGACTTTGTGTGTAAGTGTATTTGAACGTTTCATTTGTTGAAATACATCGTATTCACTGTCTTTTTGTGTATTTAAAACTAAATTTAAAAGGCATGCGAGTGATTTTAGTACTTTTATAACGTTACAAAATGTGAGGTTTCTCAGAAATAGATTCACTTCAACATTGATCTTATTAATTTCTGTACTGTAAGCCATTCATGCTTGTGTTTTGGATGTTAGTATGTGCATGTTAAAATCATCACAACATTCTCATTAATGCATTATGCATAACGACTGTATGAAGTAATTTTATCTAATTGTATTCGACAAAAACTATCATCACTTGTCAATTTGACACGGATTTTTCAGAGAATTTTTGCATGTAAATCTTTGAAGAATGGGATGCAATTTATTGAGTGAAGATCAATTTTTACTAATATACCGATATTTCACAATAATGCTGAAAAATATTCTTTGTGAATTTGAATTTTTTTGAAGTAAATTGATAAAAATTATTAGTACGTCTTGAGTGTTTATTATTGTTACTCATCGATGCTAGAAGGAATAGTTGAAGAATAAATCAAATTGATTATTTTACAGTGGCGAAGGCACGTGGGATTTTACACAAATACCATTGAAAGTTAAAACTTTGGCTGAATTGGTAAGTGTGGTCTTGAAATTTAGCTTGAAGTTCACCTGTTTTGGCAGTTTCTGTTCTATTATTTTTTTAACATTGAAATTGAGAAAGAGCTGCAATTTAGTTCCTTACATTATATGATTTGTTAACAATTAATGTCAAATTCTTGCTACCACAAATCTAATAGTCCAAGCAATGAATGCTCAAAGGTACCTATAGAAGGAAAAGTTTGGAAGAAAATTTTTAACCCCACAGTTCTGTTTAGGGTAGTAAGGAGGTGAACATATAAAAAGTCCCCACCCCTAACCCCTATGCTAAGGGGGTGGGGGTGGTTCGAAGGTACCATTTATGGTTTCTCGCATATAACTCGAAAACTATTCATCTTACGGACATGACTGTTCTATACAAAATTGAAGCTTACATAAATTCCTACAATATTTATATTACAGCTTTTCCTGTATCTCCTATAGTTTTCGATATATCTGCTCTTGAATGTGTGACATTTAAAAAAAACAAGTTTGCTTCCGATTTTTTGCCATTTTCGCTCTTATAACTTCTTAAATATCGATGGGAAAATCTATGCTGATTATGAGCTTATAGAGCATCGAATTTTCTCCAATTTGATGTATAATTTTACACTTTTACGCATTTCCCTACGACTGTTGCATCAGCTTTATTGTTGAGTATGAAATATCAGTTTTGCAACAATAGACCAATTGACAAAGGAATTTGGAGGGAATGTTTTGAACACAATTTTTGACTTTGCAGCTTTGTTGGGACCAGTTAGGGGGTGAACATATCAAAAGTCCCCATCCCTACCACTTGTGCTGTAGTGATGGGGGTGATTTAAAAGTTGCATTTTTCAATGTTTTGCTTACACGTTTATATCTTGAGAAAATTGCATTTAACCGACATGACTAAACATTTAAAAATGAAGCTTGATAAATTCTCTACAATTCTTGTTCAATAAAGTTTTGTGATATTTCCATTAGTTTTCGAGATATCTGCTCTTGAAAGAGTGGAATTGTCGAAATAACAGGTTTCTATCCATTGTTTTGCTCTTTCAGGGCTTATAACTCTCCAACAATGCATTGTAAAATTAATGCTCATTGTAGGTTTGAAGAGCATTAAATTATCTTCAATTTGATGTACTTTTTCACTATTCCAAGTTCTCCTTCCATTGTTATAGCATCTTTAATGTAGGGGGTGAAATTTTTAAGTTTGAAACAAGTGTCAACTCAGCGGTTCCACACCCTCAACAGAGGGGATGAAGATGCTATGTTTACCTTCCAACTAGTCCCAATCGAGCTGCGAAGTTAAATATTACGTTCCACACACCCCACTTCAAATTCCATTGTCATATGATCAATTGTTGCAGCATTTAAAATTCAACCCCCTACATTAAAGCTACTATAACAATGGAAGGAAAACTTGGAATAGAGGAAAAATACATCAAATTGAAGACAATTTTATGCTCTTCAAACCTACAATAAGAATCATTTTTTTACAATGCATTGTTGGAGAGTTATAGGCCCTGAAAGAGCAAAACAATGGATAGAAACCTGTTATTTCGACAATTCCACACTTTCAAGAGCGGATATCTCGAAAAATGTTGGAGATATCACAAAACTTTATTGAACAAAAATTGTAGAGAATTGTAAAAAGAAAAAATTGTAAAGAAAAAATAGTCATGATGGTTGAACGCATTGCTGCCAATATATAAGCGTGGAAGCAAAAAAAAAAAACATTAAAACCACCCTCATCCCTTCAGCACATGGGGTAGGGATGAGGATTTTTGATATTTTCTCCTTTTGGCTAGTCCCAAAAAAGCAGCAAAGTCAAAAATTGTGCTGAAAACTCCACCTCCAAGTTCCTTTGTCAATTGGTCCATTGTTGCAAAACTGAAGATTTCACACTCAACACTAAAGCTGCTGCAACAGTCGTAGGGAAATGCGTAAAAGTGTAAAATTATACATCAAATTGAAGAAAATTCGATGCTATATTAGCTCATAATCAGCATAGATTTTTCCCATCGATATACAAGAAGTAATAAGAGCGAAAATGGTACAAAATCGGAAGCAAACGTGTTAGCTTTCAAATGTCGCACATTCAAGAGAAGATATATTGAAAACTATAGGAGATACAGGAAAAGCTGTAATATAAATATTGTAGGAATTTATGTAAGCTTCAATTTTGTATAGAACAGTCATGTCCGTAAGATGAATAGTTTTCGCGTTATATGCGAGAAACCAAAAAAATGGTACCTTCGAACCACCCCACCCCCTTAGCACAGGTGATAGGGGTGGGGACTTTTGATATGTTCACCTCCTTACTACCCCAAACAGAACTGCAGGGTAAATAATTGTCTACCAAACTTTTCCCTCTATAACTCTCCCTTGACTGGACTATAAATGTATATTTTTCTTTGAGTTCTTGAATACTTCAGGCGGGATTACTTTATCTTATTCACTCATGATTAAGATTGTGGTCGACTCATTTCTTCCGCTCTTTTGCATCTCTTCCGCTCCATTTTGCATGGAGCTCAAGGCTTCTGAATGATATTATCAACCATAAATTATTCCATATCTATTATAAAATTTGTTTCAGAAAACTGAATTTGTTTTGAAAATTTCATCCGTATTATATTTCTCTCATTTTCTATTTGTAATGCAGCATAATTATGATTTTATAACTATTATTAAACGAAAATAATTTATAATTGCAATATCTCAGTAATTTTCATCTCTATGATTTTATATTTAGACTTCAGTTATTTTAATTGATTCAAATTTGAAATAATCATAACTGTCTGAGTCCTTTAGCATTGTATATTTATAATACTCAAAATTCTTTGAAAAATAATCATAATTTTATAAAAATTAATTTTTGTTTTTTGGCTTATGATGACCACTTTTCAAGAATGATAGAGATAACAATAACATGTTTTTATAAACCACTGAAATTTGTTAAATGCATAACATAATTTTAATTCATTTGACTACACTACTTCTAACATATTTTTCTTTTCCAGAGAAGTTTTTATTTGGAATTATCCAGAGGAGAATGCTTGCTAGGCGTAAACGCAAATATGCCATCACATGGACAATATCCTACAATTGAACTGGAACGAACGGCTTTAGGCGAAAAAGGTAATGTAGATTGTAACATTTTCTATTATTTATTGAAGCTCGAATAACTTTATGTATAATTATCATCTCAAATTATAAACATCCAAAATTCATTCACTAATCCGTGGATGAGTTTGAAAAATCAATCGATTAACTACAATAAATCAATAATGGTGAAAAATTCCAACATCAAAATTTATTTCGATCGTCTAGAGGCGCCACATCAGTTAGTTGAATACTGAATCTCGGAGGAATTAGCTAAGTATTTAATAATGACAATTTAAATCAATATAACATTGTCTCTTATAGTCTGTGTAAAATAAGTTGAGACTTGGCCCTCCATCCCAAGAAATTACAGGGTTGCCAAATCGAGTAATTGCAACTCTCTCAAAATCCCAATTCAACGTCAGTATTGGATGTACAATATCATCCCCGATATCCTAGTAGTGCTGGAAAAGGTTCAGGGTTGAAGGATTAAAAGGAAATTAAACTTCTATGATAAAATTGGAAACATCGCGAAAATTAGTTTTTCTTTTGAATATCACTTCTCTGAGAATCGTGGGGCGTCGTAATGCGTAATAATTTCATATACAATTAACGGGGAGAATGTATCCTTTCTATTGGTGTCTGGACCATTTTTATACGACCTAAAGTTATTTTTTAATTAATGATTATTTTCGTCAATGTCGAGATATTGTGATAGAGAAGTGCTTAGAAGAGAAAAAAGTTTGTTCAGCAGCTTTCCTTGATATAGGGCAAGGTTTTGAAAAAGTATGGCATGAAGGTCTTATTTTCAAGCTAAAAAAGCAATATACAGATATATTACAATCCTATCTAACAGACAGATACTTTAGGGTCAGGCATGAAAGTTCATATTCTGATTTGAAGGAAATTCTGATTTGAAGGAAAAGGCAGTGTCCTGGGACCAGTTCTTTACCTGCTCTACACCAGCGATATTCCCAGCCTTGATGAGAATACTACAGCAACATTTGCAGACGATACAGCCATATTATCAGTAGACAGTAATATTCATATTGCAACAGAGAAACTACAGCGATCCATCAACAAAATTCAAGATTGGACTACAAATTGGAGAATGAAATTGAGTGAAGCAAAGTCGATTCACATCAATTTCACCAATAAGAAGGACCTGCCCATACCAATAACTATCAACAACCAAGTTGTACCATATGCTAATGATGCCAAGTATGTAGGTATGACCTTGGACGCTTAGCTTCGCTGGAAGGCCCATGTCAAGAAGAAGAGAGAAGAGCTTGGAATCAAATATAAGAAGCTGTATTGGCTGATCGGAAGAAACTCCATCCTTTCAATCCGAAACAAAGTACTTCTGTACAAACAGATATTAAAGCCAGTATGGACGTATGGTATACAACTTTGGGGGTGTACCAAAGACAGCAACATCAATGTCATACAACGTTTTCAAAACAAAGTGCTAAGGAACATTGTGGATGCTCCTTGGTATGTCAGGAACAGCGATCTTCATAGAGACCTGCACGTCAACCTGGTGACCGCCGAGATCCAGAGGCATGCGGAGAGGCACGAGGGGCGACTGCACCAACATGATAACGTCGATCCAGCTGCTAGACAATGGAGGGTTGGTGCGGAGGCTCAAAAGGAGGAAACCGTTTGAACTAGTGTAGTGCTTGTTCAAGTAGTGTCCAGTGATAGAGCAGAGCAGTGATTGAGTGAATCTAGCTTCTATAGTGCAGTCAATAAGTGTACATATTAATTAAACAATAGCAGTAAGAGTTCCTAATGAGAAATTCACTGTTCAATTTTTCAAGTAGTATTTTAGGATAGAAAAAATTAGCTCATTAGTCTTTAGACTAGATGGCTATATTATTGACCAATATAAAAAAATAGACTCAAGAAATTGAGGATTCTTGGCATCACTAATTTGTTTTTGTATTTTTTTCAGTACTTGCTTGTAGGCATGCGCCAGTCGCCCAAGAATTCTTGAAGAAAGGAGCACCAAGAAGTCTGAGAGGCCGTCTCTGGGCTCAGGTCATGGGATCTGAAGTTAGAGCTGCTGTAAGTAATATGAAATTCAACTTGTTTCCAGCAAAAATGAAATAAATAGTAGATATGTTGTTGTGTATGTCGCATAATGTGAAGGATTCTTGAGAGCTGTTTCTACAGAATTTGGTTATAAATTTGTTGCTTTGAAGCCAACAATTTTTTATTGTTAATGTTATTCTCAAAGATATGTCGCACGTTGTGAAGGAATTTGAAGAGTTGTTTAAGCCTGTATACTGTAGAATACAGTTGTGAATTGTAGCTTTGAAACTGTGCTTATTCTCAATGTTAATGTTAGCAGTCTTGTTTGAAGGTAATCACCTATTCAAATTTATTTCCACAAACATTACAAATAAGAGCAAAGAAAACATTGCTTATTTCATTATTGATATTTTGATTGGTGTGTTTATGTAACTGAATCGAAAGTTTTATGAATTTGTTCCTCCATTGAGTGATTATTGATCGATTATGTGTATTTTTATGTGAATATCACGAATATGTGATTTTCTCTATAATGAGGTCCACGTTATAATGACAGTGTTTGACTAGCAATGGTATTGCTATCCTTGTCTATCATTCAATAAAGTGGATAGCGCTATCTCTTTCTCGCTTTGCTCTGTTGCCAGATCCTCTTTTAACAATGTAGAATAATTAATTAACAAAATATTTGTTATTTATTATTAAATTATTGAAAAATATAATTTCTTGCTTAATAAAATATAATTGATCATTTTAAACGAGAATAAACAGTTAATATTACTTATCTCTTTTCTGTATAGGGCTACTTTTATAGAAATAGAAAGAAAAATAAAAATCTTAGTACCCTTTATAGACTAAAAGGTGATTAAATATTTCAAAAAGGGTACTAAGATTTTTATTTTTCTTTCTAGTTAATATTACATTAATAAACGTGTATCAGCTACCGTTTATAGAAGGCATTGACAAGACCGAAGTTCTGCAACGTTGCTCTCCTATCTTCCTCCACTGCCTTTACGTGGATTTCACTATAGCTGGAAGGCTGTAGGTAGTTCACCAGGAGTTGAGCTTTTCTTTTTTATTGTTTGCAGTGGTTTTCAAATGGCAGTCAGAGTTCATCTCCTGGTAAACTAGCTGTAGTAGTGCTATGTTTGTATTGATTATTGCATAGAATAAAAATAAAGCACATAGGTTATTAAGTACACATCCTTATTAATTACAGTATTGATAAATATTTTACTTCTAATTTTCAGGATAAAGAATACTTCAATGAGCTGAAACAAATGGTCCTACAGTATGATTTGATGGTCGATAAACTGATCATAAAGGTAATAATACATTATAGATTTGTAAATTCATACTAAATTATAGTTGATTAAATAGGCTACTATAAGTTGTTATATAAACCCTTCAGTTGGATTTTCAATCTGCTAGGCTTGTTTTACAGTGAAATTTCGTTGTTTTCTTATTGATTGTACTCTTCCTATAATAATAGACACTATAGGTATAGGAAGGGAATATTATTATAATGTATACTAATTGCATTTGATGTCCCATCAACTGTCTCGTTTAAACATTTATATAATATCATATCTCCGAATCAGAACAAAACTCAAGCTTGTAATCGACCTACAATTTGAACGAGTTCAGTAGGAGATGAATAAAATACTACACTTTGAATAATTTATTCAATAATATTTTCGTATAGACAGTCGAGTAGAAACATGGAAATTGATTTACTGTCTTCGGAACATATTTATAAATGTTTTTCTTTACTTTCAGGACGTTCAGTTGACTGCTTCAAACGATGATCAATATTTTGTTTTTGAAGATGTTCTCTATCAGGTAGGCTACTAATATTATTTGTATACGTGATAATACAATTACAATAATAATAAACTCAACAACAATAAATTATTATTGATATTATCTAATTAACGTATTAATAGAATTAGAATTATCATAACAACATCTCGCTAGCATATCACTTATAAGGTTTACATAGTTTTGTATCAAATATGTATTTCTATTGGAATTATATCACCTCAATTCTAAAGGGTATGAACAAGCTTGTAATGAAGATAATGATTTGCTGAGGATGATGCCCTAGTAAGCTGTAGGTTTGTGCATGCATGATTTATGAAAGGGATGATTATCATGGTGATGGGGGTGAATGAACCAGAAATTTGGTGGGTTCCGAATAATACAATTAAAATATGACATTTCTTTAGTGATGCAAAGAATTAATCCATTATTTTCCTATTTTAATCTCAAGCCTATCAATTCAGGCCTTGAAATTTTGATTAATTTAATCAAATGTCTTCATCCATTTCGGTCAATATAAAACGTACTAATGATGTTTAAAATATTTTTCTAGACTACACTCAACAATCAACCACAATGACTATACTTTTTTTAGACTACACTCAACAATCAACCACAATGACTATAATCAATACTACAACTGTACTGTAATTTTCAAAATCTTGTTGTACAAACATTTACTATTAGAACGTATAACCTTGTTGAGACCAAGTTACCATTATTATTATATTTTTTTTGAAGGGATGGATTCAAGGATCCAAAGATTCAAAGAACCCCACAAGTAAACCAAAGCCTATTGTGTTCCCAAGTAGTATGTTAGTTAGGCAAACCAATACCTGTGTCCTTTACAAGAACCAGGAGTTTTTCCCTATGCTAACATCCCATTCCTCACCTGGTTGCAATCCTTGTCGCAATCCAGTGTGATATGCTTGGCAGTCTCTTCAGACTGATTGGTCCTCGTGACCTACGTGAGTTCCACTCCTGGCCTTCTTTGAAGGTCCTTCCGCTGAGGAAGGGGTCGCCAAGTTGCCTCTAGGGCGCCTGGCTACCCTTGACTCAGCCTCTTGACCCACATTTGTGCCTGGAGTTCCACCCATCTCTGGTCTCTTGGGTTTCTCTTTTTGCCCCTCCGAAACTGCCCTGATGGGGCAGATCCCGTGGGCTTGAAGGAAAGGGAACTTCTGGAGTTGGTTTGTTCGTGTGGTACCCACGAACATCTAGGGTAGTAGAGTCAATCCAGACAGAGCCCCGCATGTCCAGGCAAGGCTTAATACTATAGGAGGGCGCCTGGTATCCTGCAGGCACCGTTAGAGACACCATATGAAAGTACCACCCATCAGCACGGTCCACATAACATCTTGGGTTGGCCTATGAAGAATAAGAATATGACCAAGGAAGACTGACAGATAGAAAAAAAAGAATGGCACAAAGCTAAGACAATGGAAAAAGTGCCATTCTAGAAATGAAAAGTTCCAAAGCATATTAAGAAGGAGAAGAAGGGTTTTGGAAGAAGGGCTTTGGAAAGGGGGTCCCTTTTAGTCGCCTCCTACGACAAGCAGGGCTCCTGTGGGTGAATTCTGGTTTTCAACACATTCTTGAGTACGATGTTCGACTCAAAACTCCCCCAACCCACTGGGGGTAAGTTACCATACTTTTTATGCTATTTTATTGTACGGATTCAATTATTTTAATTCTATTTCAGAGATTTCAAAGTTGTATGTACGAATGCAATACTTTTTTAGTCTATTTCAGAGATTTTGAATGCTTGTATCTCTTTTCATCAGGTACTGTTGTGTTTCTCAAGAGACACAGAAATCTTGTCAGTTTACAATCACAGCTGTGGTAGTCCAATCCACGGCGTTCTCAAATCCAAACCGGCAACGCTTGAGAACACTGTCGTATATCCTCCCAGTGGTGTCATACCTTTCCATGGATTTACAATGTATGGTAAGTTTATTACAGAGTGCTCTGCATATTTCAGCTACGTAATAATATATTATTTACTAGTAATATAATATTTTCCCTTAATGTATTCTTAATAAATAAGTAAATGTTTGGAGCGCACAATCATTTATAGTCCTGTTCAATTTTGTATTTTGTGGAACGTCTGTTTGTATTGCATGACAACTTAAATATGGTACATATTGAGTATTTTGTACATACTTTTTATTGTAAGAACCTCAATAAATATATAATAAAAAAATCCAGGATTCTTAAAATAATGTACCTACCATAATTTCTGTGTTGTTATGTTATAAAAGTGAGCTTGAGGTAGATATCTATATTGAATGAAAACTATTCATATTTTCATAACCACTAATTATTTATTAAAACAATTTGATATGCTAGTTTTGGTTTTTACACCATTATCAATCTCTATTTAACTAGTTCACTAGCAGTTTCTAGCATTTCTCTAGTCTACTAGAGATTGGTTATTATCATAGAGAAACAATAGCGTAAGTAGATATCCAATGGTATAGGGCGTTTATGTCGCAACTTTTACTGTTATCCCAAGCCGATTACTGTCGATTATTGTTGATTTTTACTGTTTTGACCAGGTAAGAGTGTATGAATGGCACAATATGAGAGACTACCAGTGTCATAAAGCTTCACGGGAAAGAACTACGTGGGCTATCGGCTTGAGATAACAGTAAAATTTGCGACATAAACGCCCTATGCCATGGGATATCTACTTATGCTATTGTTTTTCTATATTATTATCTTGATAAGCAGGAGCCTAGACTTTCAACAGAGTAGGCTACACATGTAAAATTGTCATATAGTTTACTGGATGTTCACATCCTTTGTCGAGGAGCCTTTTATCTATATTAAAAACCTCCAATCATAATAGTTATTAGTATTATAATATTTTGTCATAATACTAGTGAGTAATATAAATTAAGATAAAAATATGGTATTCTAACTATTTTTCCTGGAAATTGACCTGTTGCACGATTTTAGTCAGAGGAAGAGACCGAATTTCAAAATATTCTCCCATGTCTCATTCGATTATAATCTGATCCTCAAATTTAGGTATCGTATTTTTAAGTATAATTTTCAAGAAAACTTCTTCAAAATTTAGTTTCTTTGTTTTTGACTCAATATTCCCTGGATAAAATTTACACAAAACTCATATATCTTATCCAAATTTATAAATTAGAAAGCAAAACAATGAATAATGAGTTTGAAAAATGCCTATGGATCAGGTCCAATTTATTTGATCTCAAACAAATACAAATAAGGTGATTGTAGTTAGAAAGACATTTGTACATGTCGTGGAATGGATACAGTATCATAATATTTCAAATAAAATTATACGCATAGCATCAGGTGAAAAGTAAAATGCGCGTGTTTGTGGCGTTTACGTCTGTACGCTCTTTTACATGTTTGAAGGTCACTATGTTTTGAGTTTTTGTTAAAGTACAGTTTTGAGTTCGATACAAATGGAATTAATGCTAATCGTCTGCATATTTTCAGTGTAAGAATTGTTTTCAAATGGTTAATGCGGAGCTTCAGTGGCTACCTTCCTCCAGAGCAGCTCCTCTATCTGTGGGACATAGTTGTTGCTTACGACTCGCTGGAAATAACCTCACTACTAGCGGTGGCTATTCTCAGCTTCAGGAAGCACAACTTGTTCCAAGTGGATAACATGCAAGGAATTGAGGTGAGTAACTCAAATAAGTTGAATATTATAAAGACTTGAAACTGTCTCAAACACTCAAATAAATACAGATAACAAATCATGAAGAAAATTTTCTTTGTTGTTTAACGGTGTAATAAACGAAACTAGTTCCTAATAACCGAAACAAATTAGTGGATGTGATAATTTCACGTTTTTTAAACCATCATGGATATGGGGATATCTACCACAACATCACTATCTACACTGAAAGGAAAATTCAACTTTAATCGAATAAGCCCCACTTGTTTATGCTTGTATCAGCATTTCTTCAAGAGAAACCCCGCATTAAATTCCCTTCGCTGTTTGACTGCAATACAAACAAGATTAAACAGCCAATAGAGCTACCTAGAACTGAAAAGTCTCACTAGATTCTATATCAAGTCTCATCTAGATTTTTATAATTGTTTATAGCTTATGAAGAAATTTTTAATTGTAGATTGGATTAAGATCAGATAATGTCATAATTAGATTCAATTGTGATTTGAATGTTCTGGTATACATGTTGAATTGATGAAGACTATAATAGATATTGATTAAAAATATCGAACTCTCAAATCATATTGGAATAACTATTCAGAACTAAGGTATTTAGCCGTAGCATTTATATGATTTGATATTGACATGCGTTAATAACTATTACCTATTTTGAATTCAACATAATCAAATACAATCTATAATATAGGGTGTTTGAAAAAGAACTCCTTAGTTTTTTGTGTCATAGAATCTGTAAAAAGTGATACTGTATACACTATTCTAGTTTGTAGTGTTTGATTCAGAAACTGTCCAAGTTTTGCCCCCCCCCCTGCAGTTGGCAGACCTGCTTGACCTTAAGACGGCGCCACGGAACAGTTCCTTCAGTTGACACTCGCTTTCCGGGAAGGTGGATAGGGAGAGCTCGCCCAATTGCTTGGTCACCATGAAGCCCGGACTTAGCCCCTCTGGACTTTTTCTTTTGGGGACACATAAAAAATGTTGTGTACACTGAAAAAATCCGACGGTTGGGATAGTTACACCTGATATGTTGGTGAATACATGACGAGAGCTTGAATATCGTCTCGACGTGTGCAGGGCAACAAATGGATCCCATGTTGAAGTGTACTGATGTTGAACAAAACTTGAAGATTCTCTCTTTCATTGTATGTACTTGTTGATTAAGTTTTCCATTAATTTACACATTAAATTTATCCCTGTGATAGAAACACTTCAAATTTCAATTTGGTATCAATTTATGTAAAATATTTGCATTTGTGTGCTTACAGGCTGTCCTAGCTGATCTATCATCAATCCAAGTATTATCTCTGCTTCAGATGGCGCTTATGCCTGAATGATAATGGCTATGAATAAAAATACAAGATCTGTCCAGGAAGGTTCATTTTTCTGAGAGTTCTACGTGGAGTAGCCAGTAGAAGATAATCCAAACCATGTATGAGGAATGATACTGCTATCTAGTCTTATATGAGAAATTTTGGATTTAAGAATAGGACTGCTTAAAAATGTTTTTGGACTCAAGAAGAAGTGTATGTTACCTGTGATCCCAATATGTTTCTCCTAAACTACTGAGTTGGCTGGTTGGTGTTTTTAAACTCCTTTCTATTGAATGTGAGAAACTTTTTGATTTGCCTGTGAATTATCTTGGTGTTATCAGTAGTTATAAAATTGAGTTAAATTAAGAAATTCATCCGCCTATTGCAGTTAAATATCACTTCTATTTGTATAATAAATGAAGTTACTGTAGAAAACGATTGTACAAAAATCAAGCTCTGATCTCCGACTATTGATGACAAATTCATCTGATCTCATATTACTGATGAAAATATCGTTTGATCTCTGATTACTGTTGTAATAATATTATACTCGTGTAAGAGACTGTAAAAATATTGGTCTAGAAGTTACCTATCAATCTAAATTTTTACTTTCTACTCTAAATAATAATTTAAACTGATGTTTAATAAATTTTATTGATTACAGCAAGTTAAATATGTTTTAGTGGTATTGAAGTAGTGAATAAATATTTATTTATAGCTACTTTTGAATTAAAATTATCTCTGCTATCAGATAATGAACTCACTTCACATGAATTGATGGTATTTGATGAAAATAAACACCTATACCGTTTACATCACGTGAGAGAGGTAATAGGGTAGGTATAATATGGCATTCTATAAACAAAAACTAGAAAGCTTGATAGCCTTTATTTGTGCCAAATATTTCTAAAATTATGCTTTTCATTGAATAACAAAAATATTATTTACAATGTACATCACATTGAGAACATCACTGCTGATATAGTCAGTCATATACAGTCAGACGACTGTATCCCTACTACATAAAACGTATCTGGAAAAATCAAAACGGTTATTATAAATGCAGATTAATCTAATTAGTTATATTTCATTTTTGTGAGTTTGAAATTTTTTTTCAGGGAGTAAAAAGTATTTTACAAATTTAAAAACATCATAGTCTTGTGTGGACATTATGGAGGTTTCGATTTCGAGTCAAGAATTCCTTCTATTTTTTTAGCATCAGTTGTAAATAAAGAAATGTAGATTGGAGTACGTAAGGGTTCAATAGAGGTAGGAAGAGAACGAGCGAGAGAAAATGAGATTGTGAGTGAATGATAGAAAGAGAATAATTAAAGCCATTGAAATTAATTGAAGCCTAAAAAAATGGATGATTGAATGGATTAATTGAATGCCAGTAAAACTGAGCATCCATGCAGAAATATTGGTGACGGGTGATGAGTGTGGATTGACTGTCTTTGTTCCAATATTGGAAAAATATTCATTTCCAGGTAGAATCGACTGAGTTGATTGAATTTCTGTCCTCAATGAATGACATCCTATTTCATGCTAAGCTGCCTTGCAAACTATTCTAGTGCAATTCGAACAACAAATAGTTGATTCATGATCATGTCACCTTTTTTCCAGTTCTACTTCATAGTTCAAAGTTCATAGTTTTGAATTTTTCAGGCTCTATTATTTTTTCAATTCATCAACCGTTCTGCGTTCTCCCTCCTAGTTCTCAGTCTGTTGGTTCTAATTTGATTGGTCAGACAGGAATATTATTCGAGGTTTCCCATCTAAATTTATTTTTTATATTTTGAGACATTTCAATTTCCCTTCTACATTGAACAAAGGTAGGGTTTTCATCTCGAATTAAATACTCTTATATGAATTCTGATTGTTCTGTTAGTCGTGAAGAGTGTCACAATTATTGATTTCAGATAGAGTAAGAGCTTTCAATATCAATTATTCAGATTTTCGTTTAATTGTTGCTATTCTAATAGCTTTAATTTGTGAAATATATCTTGTACATTCCACCTATACAGAGTACTCCTTAAAAGAGTCACTGCAAAGAGCTCAGGCATATTCGATGATATAAAGATGTTTTTTCAAATAAACTACAATAATTTTTGTATGTATTCGTATTGGTATGATTTTGCAGCATTACTTGGCTTACTTTTTTATGGAAAATTCAGTTTATATTTTCACATTCATCATCAGTGTTTCAATAAGTTTACTCTATCAGCTATTCATCCACTTTTATCTAAGTATAGGTTTTTGTCTCAATCACTTATTATCCATACGAATAATTAATTTGAATCCTTCAATCATCAATAATTACAGGTACAACTCCCATTTTTTTAATTTACAATCTGTTTTCATTATTTCATGTTTACTCTATGCATTTACTGTAATTTTTATGCAAATGTTTTTGTCTTGGTCATTTGTTATTCACAAATAAGAATTTTTCATCCGAATCCATCATAATTACAAGTACTATTCCAATATTAAATCGGTATTTATTTGTCGTATTAACTTTCAAGTTTATGTCCTATTCAAGAAAATTGATTATGTAGTCAGCTCCGCTTTTTTCAATGTGTTTTAAAAATTTCAACATCCTAATTATCCTGCACTCTCCGACTATTTTCATAGTAAGTCGCAACGTTTTTCGCTTTTAAAGTGAAAGTCGTCGCGAGTGTTTATTTTGCTGAAAGATAATTGGGGGGACAGAAGCCCAGGATGCTCTACTACGATTACTGTGTGTGAGGCACTCAAGTGTGTACAAGCGTATTGCTGTTGCTTACTCATGTGTGTGTGAGTGTTGTTGCGTATTTAGAGCACAGGGAAACAGGGAACTCGAGTTCAGTGTGCTTTATCACGTGATGAGTGGCTGTTATGAAAGGATAGGGAGACGATGGCAGGGATAGCAGACAGGAGGCTCTTGATGAAAGGGAAGGGGAAATTGAATTGATCCTTCCCATCCCATTCCCTTTTTCCCTCTTTTCCATTTTCCCTCCCTTTCACATGCGCAGTTCTGCCATTTGGCGGGAAACTGCCATTGCATGAGTTCTCTCCATTTCATCTCACCAACAGACCTACTGCGGTTCGCCCACGGTAAATCAATAACCTTACTATTTTCAAATTTTATATCACTTACATTCACAATTTCTACCAACTATAGATGTAAGGTATATATATATATGAATAAAATATGTATACAATTACTAAAGTTGAACTCCTAACCTTTCAGTTTTGACTACATCACACAAACAAAATTTTGAATCCGTATTGAAACTTCCATACTCTGTGTTTCAACTCATCAAAAACTCGTTGGACTTTCAAACGTGGGCTACAAACGGCTATGCTATACCTATCTTAAAATCACAATTTTCGAGTGTCAATTTTTGTAATCATTATTGGTGAACATTAAAGAAATATTCTGTGGAAATTATAAATCGAATTTGATTTTCCGCTGTGGGAAATTTGTCCACAGTACGGTAATTTTGAATGACTCCCTAAGCATTCAACATCTTGTCCGATAAACGGATTCTGGTAATTGGAGACAGTGTGCCCAGATGATTGGCGTAAGTAGAAGAACATTGTTCGACATTTTAATGGATAATGCACATTAGTTTACCAAATTGATTGTTTCAAATTATGACAATAAATTTTTGGGAATTTGTAAATATGACATAGGAAAGCCGGTATGAAGTGTTTGACAAAACATCTCAAAATATTTTGCTCCTGGTTTTAAATGATTAATTTGATTATTGTAGGAATTAAATTTCAAATTTCATTAAGCATTAATCATCTAAAAGTCAAGCTTGTAATCAGGAGTGATGGTGACAGTCGTATCTAATCATAGATGAAATACATGAATAAATAATTGAAAATTTAAAAGGATAAAGATGAAAAGAATATTTTTATAATTATTAATTGAGAATATATTCAATAATCGTAGTATCATCATATCTGATCATATATCATCATAAATATTGACACGTCAAGTTGGGTAAAATTATTGAATTTTCATTTCTTTAGTCAACTGCACTGTGTGTATTACTAATGTGTTAAGTATATTTAAGTATATGTGTTGTTAAGTATATTCTGTTGAAATAGTCATATTATTTTATTGAATATTTTTATTTAATATTTTTTAATATTGTATTATTTTATTGAATATTAAATAAATATATGTGAAAATGGATTGAGATATCAAATAACACAAAATTAACTGCAAATATAGTTTATATTTATAAAATATGAACAAGTTTGGGTCTAATAAGTTATTTGAAATAGTTGAATTTGTTGTAACATCATAGTAGTATAGTATAAATTGATAAAACTACTATTGAGTAGGAGATCCAAGATTGACTTCATTTTGACTAGCGCATAAATAAGACATTAAAATTAAATAAGAAATTCATAAATATGACATAATTTAAATAAACATCATTTTAATTATTAAGTATGTCATCAAAGTCTAATTGATGTATGTAGCACAGAAGATGGAAGCTGGGAACGTCTAGTTAACAATGTATGGAGTAGTTCTTTCCTCTGTTCTGAAGTCTTCTGACTTTGACAATGTTTGTATCCCTCGCGAAAATGATGAAACCTCTGTTGGTGCTTCAGGTGAGAAGATTTTTACTTTGTCTTCTCAACTTAATCTCAGTTTTCCTTGTAAGATTGCAAACATCATTCCTTCCCAGCTTCCTTCTTACAAAATGATTGCAAATGCCATTCCTTCCTAGATTCCTTATTAAAAATTTGAGACAGAAGGCTATTAGCAGATACAAATTATCACTACAAGTTATATTAGTTACAGATCAATACCGTTACTTCAACGGTATCTTTACTCTAATCTATTACTTTTTTATCAACTAGGATGTTTGTTATCCTGTTGTAATTTTTGTAAGAAATCAATTTTTCTTCTCAGATTTCTACTGGAGTGATGATGTTATAGGTGACCGGATGCTTCTGCCTGTGAAGTTGACACCTGCATGGGAAATTGCCTTTCTAGCTGTGCTAAGAGGTGAATGGAAACATATCAATAACAACTAGAAAACCCACATTCTGTCGATGATGTTGATACCTATTTTGCTGTGAAGTTGTGAAACTGGATTGAAACATTGAATAACACAAAATTAACTGTAAATATAATTTATATTCACCAAAGATGAACAAGTTTGGGTCTAATATTTGAAATAAATTTATTTTATCAATTTTCAGTAGATTCCTCTTTTTTCCATTTGTTATGTGAATCGATCAATATAAATTCTTGAATACAATATCATATTTGGTTACATCATTGTATTAACAATATGCTTGATTGTGCAATTAATCGTTAAACTGGTATAGTTGACTTATCGTTATTAATAGGTGCACTATTCCTTTGAATTATTAAATTTCAGTTCCTCTGAAGCATTGCAAAACAATGAGGGAAAGAGCCAACAGCTTATTTCAACAAAAGCGAATACAGTCATCATTGCTCAACAACCTACATGCAGTCCAATCAAAATATTCGCCACTGTAAGTAATTTCAACTATCCAATATTTATACCTCTCACGAAAACATGAAAATTGAAATTGAATCGTCATCAAGCAGAATAAAAATCAATCAATTATTATTGCATTTCAGCAAGAGAAGACGATTATTGACAGACATGACATTGATCCATGTTTTATTCTTAAATATTATTTTTGTTAATTTAAGTTGGGTCATCAAAAGTTGAAATAAAATTTGCTATTATTTTCCTCTTAATATCGTTGTACATTACATGTACATTACACCTACCAACCAATCTAATCTCATCCTCTTTTTATATTACACTAGCTGGAAACCCGTGCTTCGCAAGGGTCTATTTGAAAACTTGACGTACTGAAATCTTGAAGAATTGGAAATAGGCCTTTAACCATCCTCGGTTAATTAAGAATCGATAGGCAAAATTTCAAGTTAATCAGTCTAGTAGTTCAGTAGTTTATTTAAATTAAAACATAATTTTCCTATCCCGTACGTGTATAAGCCATTTCTTTCCTTTATTATAGTATAGTATAGATCATGATAATAATATTATCGACATATCCTGCTGAAATGAATAAGTATTGCTTTTCACTTCGTTACTTTTTGTGGAGCAATTCTCCTGTCATTTCAAGAGGGAGATCAATGTTGGTGGTTGGTCTGCGTTCTAGATAGATTTTTATAGCAGTCTTTCATAAAAAAGAACACCATGGAATTTTTCAACGAAATGTAAATCAAGTTTTGTTGTTTCCAGAGTGCAAATAACGACAATGAAATCAGAGTTTTGGTGCAGAAAGAATTGGCCGCTCTACAGGCTCAAATCAAGCACAGCCAGGCAGTACTTGAATCATTGGTGAGAATTTTATGGAAATCTCAGTTTTTTTTCAGTTTTCATCTCATATTAAATTTTACTCTTTTATAACGACTAATGACTTTTCTCGCCTTCTTGATTACACACTCATCTCGTTCCATGGCAGCGAATTTATTAATTCAAATTTTCTTGAACCATTGGTAAGATTTGAAACATAGGTCAGATTTAAACATTAGATTTGAACCTCACTTGAAGCATTGGTGAGATTTGCTAAGAATGCTGTCTAGGATATCCGAGACGACTAAGGCGTTACACCCTTCAGTCTGCTAGCGCTACCTGGTCGTGGGTTTGAATCCCGCTGACTGCATGGGCTTTTGATCTTTTCATAAAATCACCCTCGCACTTTCCATTACCCACAGACAATCATAAAGATCATGAGGGCATCATCCGCAATGAAAATACTATTAACTATTGAGAGATTATTCAGTGGGATCTAAATATTATTAATGAATCCATTTATATTAAAAAACATTGATGCTAGTTTATGATGATTATGAATAAATTCTGCAAAGCGTGAACTGGAGAATTATCCAACTATATGGAGCATTAAGATTTAATTTGATATTTGTTGAGACTTGTTGAAACTATTAATACTGTGCAATCTATAGAATTATAAGTTTAGTAACTATAAATATTTCATCACTTCTCTAGTGAGGTTTAGTAAGTAACTAGTAACTACTGTATGCATATTTAACTTTTATTCAGGGCGCAGCGTCCCAGGGCAATGGAAAGAAAGTGTGTGCCTTTATCCATCGTACCACTCAGACCTTGGGGCAGGAGAACCAACCAAGGTGAGCTTTAATTCAAATAATAAATAGCAATGAAAAAATTGAATTAATCGATTCATTTGATGACTTTCAAATCTGAATAAATTCATGTTTTACAGTAATATAATCATCATAAAATATGAATAAATCTTTATGTAGTGGCTTACGTAAAGCTTGTAGTCATTTGCTGTCATAATTCAAGATTTAATTTTGTATACCATGTATCAAATGGAATTAAATACTCTTCGATTTCAATACAAGAGTGTTGAAAATAGACATGGCGTCCGAAAGCGCTCCACAAATGTGAGTATAAGCCGATAGCTATTAATCATACAGATCAGGCTGCTATAACGTAACTTAGGTTGAAAAGGGAATTAAATAATCATAATATTACGGAAAGACCAAGCAGCTTCAAAACTAAACCTATTCCGAATTCAAAACTCCCGGATTTAGTTGGATAAGATGTGGTGTTTCATAATGCTGTATAACTTAAAGTTACACAGAAAAGCTCCCCTGCAACAATATTTCAAACACAATTCAAATGCTCACAAATGAGATAAATGAAGATGAAAATTATATTGACAAAACTGCAAAAAACAAAACATTTCCCTGTCCGCCCACATCAAGTTATAAAGCTGACAATATACAGAAAAAAATCAGGATATGTAATACAGAAAGGTCAATGTATGAAACAATTTGGGCTTGATGATTGTATTAAATTATGAGATTCGCCACAATTTCTAATTTTATCATGTAATAAGAGCTTTGAATGATTTCATACAACGATTCAAGTACGAAGATTGTATTGAAAATTGGAAGTTATTGAATTATATTACAATTAAGTTGTGTAATAATTGTTATTATATTACAATTGAGTTCAAATATGAAATATATTTGTGTTCAATTTGAATAGGTCACTGGAATGCATTGTCACGAAAGACAACAAGTCAGCAAAGGATTGGAAAAGTCAAGAACTCGCTAGCTCTTGTCCTGCAATCGTTACGAATGTCAGCATAGCTGTTCAAACCGACAATAATCGTCAAGTGGGTGAGTACTCACTTCTCATGTCGAACCGAAATCAATAATCTCTAAATAATTCATCTCATGATAAATAAAATCATGTCAATGTAGCTTGAGATGTCTGAAACGAAAATGCTTCATATTGCAGGACTTCATTTTATGGTGAATCTTCCCAATCAATTTTTATAATAATTTGTGGACAAAATATTGATGTTATAACACCTTTCAATAACTGATTATATTGTCAATATGATCTGTCAATCACTCGAATAATACTGAACACTTGAAATCACAAGACCATGGTTCTGTGTTAAAACCAACTAGTACATCTGACAAAATATGTGTTGATTTTAACACAAATCCATGACCCGGATTTTAGTATAAGTAGTTTTGTATGAAGTTTATTATAATAGAATTAACTATAATATTACAGTATTAATCTAAGAAATAACAAATCATGAACCTTTCTGTAGGAGTGATGAATCTTGAAAGTAAATTTCAATTTAACTCCATTCTCAACTTCAAAACATCTTCTTTGAGTGAAATACTTTTCTCAGAATTTTTAAAATTTTCGATGAATGATTATGAGAAATTGTTATAATTTCACATGAAATATTAGTTTTAGAAAATTATGATTATAGATGGTTTTACACACTTTTTATACACCAACTATATCACCTTTGTGATAGTATTTAAACTGTGTTTTATTTCTGACACCAGTGGCGGCTCGTGTTAAGGTTGCATGGTTGCACAACCCCCTTCATTTTGATGATAATAAATGAATTATTTTTTAGGAGTAAATGAAGTGACTGAATTTATAAGTGAGCTCTATTATTATCTCAATTACTGATATTAGCTTCACAATTTCATCATAATCCTATAATAAGAGCAGCAAACTGTAGAACGTGCACGCAGTTCACGCGAAATCAGACGCTGTAGTGGAACTGAATATTGAATATATAGCATTAGAGGTTGCAATCCTCCTGCAACCAAACTCATGTACGCGCACTATTACTATGTATATTAGTAGTGTGATATATTTTTCTACACGAGCCCATAAGACCAATGTGATGGCAATTTTTCTGCAACCATCCGCTTGAGGCGCTAGCAGTCCATACCACCACTAGATGTGAAATTACCCCGTACCAGATTCTGATGAATGTGAAAGTCTGCTATCTGCTCTCCCATGAGTATATAATCTTTTGATGGGGCTATATTATAATATTATAACAGCCTCAATAGCATGATGTAATAATTTATCATTATGATAAAATAACATTATAATAAATATCATGCTCAATTTTTTTGATATTTTCGAAACAAAATAAGTAGGTCGAATAAAAAATGGACTGTCCTGAATTATTTTTGTGTCGTAATATGCAATCTCCATTTGTCCATGAAACATGAAATATAGAATAATTATTTATCATTTTGAATGAGAAAGACTAAGAAATTGTCAAAAAACCACATATTTATTGATACTTAGAAAAGTATCAATAAGTATTTCTAAGTATCAATAAATCTGTGGTTTTTTGACAATTTCTTAGTCTTTTTCATTCAATATGAATAATTACCACAATATCAACTTCTCAACAACACAAAAAGTAAAATTATTTATCATTTTGTAAAAAATTACATTGTTTATCTTTATCAGAGTTGAAAATTCTCAGCTGCCAATTACGCCATGGTTTCACTTGAAGAATGCTTTGTTTGGATGGGCTTTTATTGCTGTGTAAAAATAGAATCAGAAATTGAATAGATTTTTGTTTTAATCATTAAGTTAAACTCTTACCCCCTCCCCACACATCAGACGCGTGTCAATTAAGGTACCAGTTATTGAATATTATATTGTAAAAACAGCACAGCAACCCCCAGTATTTTCAATCACCAGCCGCCACTGTCAGACACTATGTTTCCAACTAAATAATTGAAACTTTTAAGAATGTGAAATGCATTCCCCTTCTAAGGAGGAGTTTCATCAGTTTCATTCTCAAATAGTATTTATAAATGATAATAGAAAACTATTTTTCTCTGACTATTGTATTGTTTGTTCTATCCAATAAATAAATATTTGGAAGAGGTCGGTTGTCGAGTCAGTGGTAGTGCTGGTGTACTAATCGATCAGATGAGGTAAGAGACATGCGCCTGCCATTCCCTTTGAATAGATGACCACTTGAGCCGATTCCACTAAAATAATATAATTTATGTGCTGAGAAGCTTGTAACCACCTGCTTTCTCTCATGACCCGAATATTATTACTAATTATTATAATAATTAATACTACTCACGCTCAAGTTAGTAGTTTGTGTGGGTATCTCTCGATCTCAGAAAAATAAAATTATAGTATAAGAAAAACTGAGAAAATTAAAAATTGACGACTTTTCATCTGTCAATATTTTTTAAATTATATTAAGGATGTATCAGTATTTATTTATTGGATAGAGTAAACAATACAGTAGTATTGTTCCTTTTTACTTTTTTAGCTATCTACATTATGGCTCTAATATTTGAATATACTGTATTTAAAATACATAGAAAAGAGTAAAAATAATGATAGCTTTAATCAGAAATAATTAGTCAAATTAATAAAACTTATTAATTGGTGTCTTCCAGTTGTTGTGTCTATCCAGTTAACCATCTCGAAAAAGTATACAAATATGAAGTTAATAAAATTAAATTCATTGATTGTAGCTCTTCATTCAGTATTTCATGTTATTCATTGTTTCATCTGTCATTGTTTAATTCATGCACACTTGTTCAAATCAATTGAACATCGCAACATTATATTCTGCAATATATTATTCGTTTGCTAACCTCACTCAATACTCTTGAAGCGTCTTGATCACGAGTGAATCTTATTTGCAGTCCTGATTGAGAGATGAATTCATCTGAGAACAATTTTGACTTTGAATAGATAGATAAAATGATTAATTTTCATTTAGATAGAGTCTTCGAATGAATATTTGATAATTGTTTGAATCAGGCCTTTTTGTCATTAGTGTTGATATAAAACTTTGAAAGTTGTGATGGTGCAGTGATTTTTATGAGTAAATTACTGTTCTAAAGTGTCTGTATATTGAGCCCTGTCTCAAAAATATCTATGAAAAATATACGTAGGTATCCACTAAATTCCCATTCTTGTTTTTCAGATTGAAAAGTTTTAAATTTAAAATTGACAAATAATCAATTCAATAGCAGCTTTTATAAACAGCTTTTATTGAGTGAATCGGGTTTGTATTTAAACTATTATTTTCCTTGTATTTTAACCGTGGAATTGGAAGACAAAAATGGTAATCCCTTTCTAAAAAATGTTTCATGCATTTAATTCCTTTGAATATATCTAATAAAAACTGAACAGAATCTTTCATTAATTCAATTGTTCTTAGGCTCACATGCCTGTACAATCGTGCTATCAATATCGTCTGATTCTATTTTCATTTGGATGTATTGCTCAAGTATTCCTCTGTTTGTGATGTGATTCAGGGAGTGTTTGAACTTGTTGCAAAATAAACGATTCGATTGATAATAATTCGAATTATACTTTGTTTTCTTATGGATTTGTATTGCTCTAGATTTCCTCTGCTTTTAATTCAGCGAGTGTTTTAAACTTATAGTAGAAATAAACGATTCTATTGATAATAATTTAAATTATAATTGATAATATTTAATCGTTATTGATACAACAAATATAAAGGGTGTCTTGATGAATAACATGCACTAAAGACTAAATAATAAAACTTTTTGAATATTATTATGGGAAAAAGATATCCCATGCTATTCATGTTCCAAATATAACTGATTTTGTTCTAATTTTAAAATTTGTTCCAAATTTAACTCGAGCCGATAGTCCAAGTAGTTCTTTATCGTGAAGCTATGTGACGCTGGTATTCTCTCATACTGTGTCATTCTTACTCTCACCAGACCATAAAAGTTATAATGAACAGTAGTCGACAGTGATCGGCTTATGTCAACAAAGAATCGGTTTGAAATTTGGAACATAGACGACCTATACCTATATTTTCTTATTTTCTATCTTTTCTCTATGATATGTAAAGAATATCAATAACCAGTTTTCCAGTGCTGATATAGTGACTTTAATTGGAGAAATTGGTTAAACTCTTATATTCATGTTTCTTTTAATTGCAGGTTTAACGGTAGTAGACGTTCGAGTGGATTCTGATGTTGGACAAGAACAAGATTGCTTCCTACCCCCGATAAGTTCTTATGATTCAGTTAATGTGAGTAAAATTTATCGTAAATAACAATTTTCGTTGCTTATTCAAAACAGTTGCAGAATCCTTCAAGCTGGATTCGCATACAACAGTGACAGTGAACAAACTGTGAAAATATAATTGCCATAAGTTTCAATGGTATTATTCATAGCCACTCGGCTGGGCTGAGTGGTAATAGTCTAATTAGAACTCGTGACAATTATATTTCGCTGTTCACTGTCACTGTTCCAGCTTAAGAATATGGTACGGTAAAAAATAATGAAAAATGTTATTTCATTTCCCAAGTTTCATTGTTTGAAGACTGTTATCAAGTTCAATAACTATAATAGGCAGTACAAGAATCCTCCACATTTCTTCAGATTACTGTGTGGGTTGTGCTTGCTTATAAAGTATATTTGAACTGTAAATTTATGTGATCATTTTAACAAGTGTTTACATAACCTTATTTAGACTATTTTTATAAAAATTAGGGAGAGAAAGAGTTTTGGGTTTATCCTGTTGATTCTCTCCCAATCATTAATTTGATGTTGTGATTGTGGAATGAAATGAAATGAGATGAAAATGGCGGAGTAGTAAGCATAGGCCTCAAAAGTTTAAAGCTTGTAGAAGTGTTGAGAATAATTATGGCAGTTGGTATCCGCAATGAAATTGACTAGAGAAAAAAAGATGTTGTGGAATTTCTCCATATTGAGAAATCAATAAGACCACTGATGATGATGCCTTAAGGGCATTGACAATATAGTGTGGCCTGAATAAATTATGTGGAACTGAAAACATCTCCTTTATTTCATCTTAAAACGCAATGATTTAGGATAGGTTTTGTTCAATTAGTGTGTACTTCAAGTCGGTTTATTGTTTGTGTATTCAGTGAAAATAAATTTTGCATTTGTAGACTCGTTTTTGAATAAGAAAAGAACAAAACTTGGAAAAAAATAACTTTTCAAGTTTTGTTCTTTTTTTATTCAAAAACAATTCCTTAAGGGAATTGAAAATTTAGTGTGGCCTGAAAAAATTATGTGGAACTGACAACATCTCTTTCATTTCATCTTAAAACGCAATGATTTAGGATAGGTTTTGTTCAATTAGTGTGTACTTCATGTCGGTTTATTATTTGTGTATACAGTGAAGATAAATTTTGCATTTGTAGACTCGTTTATGAATAAGAAAAGAACAAAACTTGAAAAAAATAACTTTTCAAGTTTTGTTCTTTTTTCATTCAAAAACAATTCCTTAAGGGAATTGGAAATTTAGTGTGGTCTGAATAAATTATGTGGAACTGACAACATCTCTTTTTCATTTGTTCTTTTTTCAATTTGAAAAAATAACTTTTCAAGTTTTGATCTTTTTTTATTCAAAAACTAGTCTACAAATGCAAAATTTATTCTCTCTGAATACACGAATAATGAAACAATTTGAAGCAGTTTTGCATTTGTAGACTCGTTTTTTGAACAAAACTTGAAAAGTTATTATTTTATAACGTTTTGATTGGCTCTGAAAAACTAACATAATATTTATATTGTTTCTATTATCAGCATATTAATAACGCAAATAAAAACTATAGTCTTGTAATTTTTTCTTTATTTAGCAAATTTACGATTTTTACAAAACAAATCATCTACAGTAGTTGTGTACAAATATACTCAACTCAAATATAATTTGTGAATTAGAAAATATTTTTCCAATAATTGATAGCTATTTCATATCTTATCTAGTTTGTAAATCATCTTCATCCATCACTTATATTTTAACTTGATAAATTAATCTGTTTTCAGCAGCCAATCAAATCATATTCTCAGCATTAGTGAGTAAAGTTTAAAATTATCCATTTAGAACGTTACTGTGAGGTAAGAGTCTGTATTTAACAAATTAACACATTCTCTACAACTATTGAAAAGTGAAAACCTGGTGTCACTTAAGGCCTGACAAGGAACAATGAAAAACTATTATCTTGAATGTTAGTTATTCTTTTTGTGCCTCAACAATGTTCAACTATTACGTGCTCACAAACCAGTAGACATTCAGATGTTACACAGAATGTAGTTTTTTATTCAATTTGAGAATAGTGCTGGAGGGTTTATTTTTTTGTTCAAATGTGCGTTAGACATCAGTCAATTTAATATATCACTCAAAATAGTTCATAATTATAGCTTATAGTTTGATAGTAGTTTCAAATATTCAAGTAATGTTGATAATCACATTTAAAAATGACATCTATTCTTATTTTACTTGTAAACAATATAGTTGTAGAAAAAAGTATGGTTGTCATCAATTAATACCATTTTATAAAATTTGATCAATAATCACTCAAAGGTTCAATCTATATCAAAATTTTAAATCTAAAGAAGAGTGATTCCAATTGTAATTAAAAGTCTTTGAAAAACTGAGTTTTGAAATATTGAATTTATAAAAAGTATTGAATTAGAAAATTAAATCAAGCTATTGACGTTTTTTTAGAAATATGAAAAAAATGTAATTTTGCAGACTCATCAATCCAGATCCTCACATAAAAGCTCTTCTAGCAGTACAGTGGGATACGAACCCCGTTCGCTAGACCTTGATTTGGACATTTATAGGTGAGTAATTCGAATAAATATTACTGGAGTAAAAAAATCGTATATCTTTTCGATTTGTACATAGTTTTATATTGTACAGTATTTTTTTTAATGATGATGGCGGATAGCTGTATGCGAAATTGTTTGTATTATTTTAATTAAAGATATTCATTTATTTAAATATCTTATAAGTCATTCACTATAAGACAATACTAATATGTGTATAGTGTCTATTCATATCGCATAAGTGAACTAAACACAGTTTTAATTTAAAAAGGACACAACATAAAAATCAGCGTGGAATTTTATTTTATATCTTGGAAACTTTGGTTCAGGCTTCAGGTTCATTTATATATTATTATATAATTATATTATTATCAATAATATTTAAACCTAGTATCTCATTGTCTCAATCTATGAATCTAATTCTAGGCTTGAAAATTTTCAAAATTATCGTTATTTTAGAATAATTCAAGAGTTTGTGTTTATAATTTATTATTTGGATTTTCTATTAATCTATTGAAATTCAAAATCAGAATTATAAATATAGTGTATTCCAGTTATTTTTTTGGAGAATTTTTGTGATGTGAACTTGAACCTACTTTGAACATTTCATTGGACAAAATTTAGTAACAGAAAAAGTTTTGTGCTACCGCCTGTTTTTTCATTCCGATATTGTAATTGTTCACCCAATGAATAAATAAATAATCAATCTGTCAAATCTAATCAATGATATTGACAACATTCAAGTTTTTTCTCTATACATTAAGATGAGACTCAATTCAACTTGGAATTGAATCTGAATTCGATGAGATCATGATAATCAAGCTTACTTTGGAGAATTAACTTGGAGGATAGTAGTTTCCAGTTGCCTCACTTATTCCTTGGATCTTAGATGTTTAAATCTGACATTTCTCAATAATCTGACAAATTATTCAGATCAAAACACCTGATTTTCATTATGCTTATGTGAGAAATTCAATTTCTCTCTTAATATGACACAATTATGAAATAATCTACTTTGAAATTTACACGGAACACAGATATTCTGTGGAATTACCCTACATTAAGGTGAAATGAGAAGATATAGACTAACTCAAAAAATACCACTGAAGATTGAGCATTGAAACTAGTTTGGTGTTAATAAATTACATGTGCAACTAACAGTATCTTCTCATTTCACCTTTATCTACTCTTATCAGTATGATTCACATTCTATTTTATTTTATTGATACAGTCATTGCGTGTACGTAATGCATACAAATAATTGATTTTAGAGTGAATTATGGGGCGAGGGAAATGCTTTTGAAATAATAAACTAGAGTAAATTGTCAACAGCACTTATCTGGAAGAACATTAACCGACATTGAACACCAAGAAATAGATTTGATAAGATGGTTCTCAAGTGTTCTACAAACACTCGAGTTGTTGATTGTATATCAAGAAATAGGAGAGATAGGTAGTTCATATAATAGAAAATAGGCTTGACCAAAGTATCTTTTTAGCATCGGTACTTGAGAGAAAATTATTTGTAATCGTTCATAAGTTTTATAGGTATTTTTTTATAGTGTAAGACTCTTAGTGAAATAAAAGTTAATCTCTTAGACTAATTTCAATGACAATCATTATGAATAAAATGAAACAGCCTGCTACGCTCTGTCTGGTCGTGGGTTTGAATCTCGCCGGAGGGCATGGATCATCTCACTCGATCATTCCATTACCTACGAACAAGCAATACCCTTAATTGGGTATCATTCGCATTGCAAAATTAATATTATAGTAGTAAAATGAGTGCGGTTTTTGAATGAAATTGTGTTACTTGATTGCAGATCCTGTCGCAAGCTGTCAGTGCTCCCAGAGGAGGAGGTATGTGAAGCGCCTCCCTCCCCTCACCTGATGCTGCTTGGAGGCACTCAACAGGCCCACTCGTTCGAGTCCTATCTACACCCACACACCAACTCAGGCCTGACGGGACCTGTCCGACAGCTGTCCGATCCCACACCAGCAAACACCACGTCCCCTCCGCCTCGCGTCTCCACCAGACGCCCCTTGCAAATCCAAACCCCGCACACGCAGTACTTCCGGTTCCCGGACACCAACAGTTTCGAGACCGATTCCGGCCTCGAATCGAAACCCACCCGTTCCGGTTCCCGTTCCAGTCCTACCTGTGACATTGACGAAAGAATCACCTCCCCCACCTACGGTATCCTACAGGACACAGTGTCCCAACTTGTCACCTTCTCCCCTATCGTACAAAACCTAGAGGTGCCCCATTTCACGTTCATCAACTCCCCGGAAACCTCCCCCTACAAAACACCCCCGGAAGGCTTTTCCAACATACAAACCCCCGAGTACTGCAGCACTCCTCACTCAGAAATCTCCAACGACCTTAGGAAAAAGTCGATCGAATCTGTATCCGAATCCTTATCCTTCCAAACCCTCTCTGACAGCTCACCAGGTAACGTCAACAATCCCAGCTCTAGTCCCTTCGGGTCACTGTCCCCTGTGAAACGAAGCAGTTTGGAAGATGGTGGTACCCTGGTGACAGATTTCAATAATCCTAATCCTAGTAAACTGGTTGTGAAACCTCTGCACTCCATGTTATCGATTCTGATGGATCCGAAACCGAAGGCCAAACCGGAAATGACGGAGAGTTTAAATCGCGCGCCATCCAGGCGACGCCTCACCAGGTCCCTCATGAGGGTCAGTTCTCAAACGCCCTTGGAACTCGTATCAGTCAGGTAAGATTAGACTTTTATTTTAATTTTCAAATTTAAATTCCCAACTCTATTTTTGAAATTTCAAGCATAGAGAAAATATAGCATAATAAGATATCCCATGGTATGTTCCAAATCTTAATGTTATCTTGAGCCGATGGACCACGTAGTTGTTTTTCGTAAAGCTATGTAACGCTGGTAGTCTCTCATACTGTGCCGTTCTCACCCGGCCAAAGCAGTAATAATAGATAGTAGTCGACAGTAATTGGCTTGAGTTAACAAAAATCGGCTCGAAATTTGGAACATAAACTACCTCTTTACCATGGGATATCTTCTTATGCTATCTTTTCTCTATGGTTTTAGTTACCAAACATTATTTGTTACATCATATTTATTTACTTATGATGATTGAACAATTTTACAGTTCTCAGTTGAACATTTAAGCTCCCAAACAAGCACTTTTAGATAATATTTGCAATGAATAATATATAAAATTGAATTATTAGAATAATAAATAGAACTTGAAGGCTATCAGTCTGATGAATAGGCCTGATGGACCTAGTAACAGTCAGGTGAGACTCTAATTATAAACTATTATTTATAATGGCTCATGATCATTCAATTATGATTGATAATTTGTTTTAAGCTGTAACGCAGGTTGATTAATTTGTGAATTTGTACAGAATGCAAAAATTATTATACACTTAAACAATTTGAGATTCGAATCAGATAATAACGATAAATGATTGGATAATTATTAATGGGTATTATTTATTGGATGAATAATTTGAAAATTTAGATATTTTTTGTTAAAATAATACTATCTTGAAATTCCAATTAAATTTATTTCGCAAAAAAACGTAACAGATACTGTGCATTATAATGGGGTTCTCCCGTGTTACAGTATCAGTCTATTCACCATATTCTTCACGAAGTATAAAGTCATACAACTCAAGAAATATATTTCTAAACATCAAAACCTTTTGAAAAACATATTCTATTCATTATCTAGCTAGCTATTTATCACTATTTCATTCTTGGAAACTTCAACCGTATTTATTAATAAGCTACTACTCTGCATAAGGTGTTAATAATCGACTGAAGTGAATGACCGATAACTTTTTTCACTAGGTAGTAAATTTTTATTTCCCATCAATATTGTGATTTAAAAATCGGAATTTTTGGATCGGTTTATCGTATACCAGACTTCTATTTCTATGTGCAGATTCAAGCGGTAGTGTTTATATTTAGACTGACAAAAATAGTTAATTGGATTTATGAATCTTTCAGGCTCGTTGTGTCATGGGGATTTTGAATTTTTTCGACTTGTAAGTTTTTTATTTCATAATTGAAAAACTCATTTTATTTCAATTATGGAAAAATTCCACAATATTAATTCTCATTCAACAAATTTTATCTTGTTATTTCAGTTATAATGTAGCCTATAGGTAATATTATGTATAATGGTACTGTATTTCAATTATTTTTCTTCAAGTTGCTGTTGTGCTCAAATGTTCTTACTTCATTTCCCTTCTCATCAATCTCAATTTTAATAATGAATAAACAATTAGAGTACAAACATTGTAATTTTTGAATGCTCTTTAAAATCCACGGATACTTCTCAATGATTAAATAGAAATGAATATAGTTCCCTTCTATAGTACACAAATAATTTTAAACAATAACTTCTTCTTATTTCATTTTTGTTTTTAAATGAAATTATGAATCGAGAATACGGTACCGGGTAATTAATAACTAATTATCCTTAAAAGTGCGAAGAATTAGAAGATTTATAATTTGTAGCCGTAAATAGACAGCACGCTGAAGCAGGTAATCTAAATTTGTTCTAGTTTGTTGTCACTGTAATTACAACGAAGCGTGCTGAAAACATGTGGGTTTTCAATAACACTTTTCTGAACGATTGTTCGGACCATTATATCAAGTTATGGCTATCTAATTTGTATATTGAACATAGTAATTGAGAATGGCCGGTTTGGCCTTCATTCACTTTTGGTGAGCCGTTTTTACTGATAAGAGCTTATATATGCTCCCTCTCTCCAACCCTTCCTACTCTCTCTCTTTCCTACCATCTTTATCAATTTCTTTTCTTTCCTCTTCTTTTCCCTGTCTCCATCCCCCACCATCACCCATCAATTGATGCTCAATAGCCTATTTGGCATTTCATTTTAGTTTCAAATCAAGTTGTCAATAGAGCACAGTGCTGTGAGAGTATTGTTCGGTTTTGTCTGACGGTTTGTTACTGGAGTTTTGCAAGGAGTTTTCATCGCGTGGAAATTGAAAATCCAGTTCAATAAAGGCTTTGGATTTACTTTTTGTAAGTTTGCTTTTCCATTGTTATTGGATTATTACATAATCCCTCCAGTTGTAAACTGATTAAAAAACCTATTTATCAAAATTTCTTCTCAAAACACGCTATAAATGCTATTTGAGTGAGTTTCTATATACCCTATATTATTATTAGATGAATGCATTAACTGCAGTCTATTCTGTGCTAAAAGTATAGTACTGTATTTCAGAACACGCTATGAATACTGTTCATAACAGTCATTTGAGTTGTTGAATTTTTGCATGAACATTTTGATACTGTCAATTATTCAGTTCCAAGTAAATGAAAAATACCTTATAAAATACTGTAGTTTTCATTAGATTGAAGAATTTTGTACTTTTACGTAACAGAAAACGTAATAAAAACATTGATCACATGTCGGCTTCCAACAAAAACGTAAACGCACCATAAGTAAATTACTATACACGTGATATGATGTTAATCTTTTGAACAATTTGTACGAATCTATAAGACTAGTGTGTAATAATGGGTAGTTTGTATATTCAGATTTTAAAATTTGAATTATGAAATAATAAATTTTGAACAACTAATTACGACATAGCAGTCAGGTATACCTCGTAATTAGTTTTTCAAAATTGATTATTTAACAAGCAGTTCGTAATGGAATCAAACATTGAAGAGTATGAAATATTATGTTGCTTTCTACTTCTTGTAAATCTTATTATTACCGCATTGGGTTTATTGTTAATGTAGACTAGATTCTAGTCTTATTTCAGTAAAGTATTATAGCTACGTTTTTACTTTTATTAGTACCTACTAGAATGTTTCAAAGCTAAGCTATGTATAGATCAGGCACGGCCCTAGGGACTTTGCCGCCCTGGGCGAGATCGGCAACTGCCGCCCCCCCGCAAGTATCCCGTCTTTAATTGTTAATCCCGGGTTCCACCCCTCCTTGAGCGATCGCCTAACGCCGGTTACACATTGGGTGGTTTCTGCCGGGGCGGTAATTTCGCCGTCGCCGCCGTTCGAGCAGTAGTCTATGAACTTGAATGGAAGCTTACACACTGGGCGGCAGAAACGCCGCGCGGCTATATTGCCGTTGGCGGCAGCTGTGCAGCCGTCCACTGCCACTGCGGCTGGCGGTGTTTTGCTGCTCTTGTCTACGCAGTGGCGTACGTGACCAAATGGGCGTTAACATATTTGGCGGTTGTCTACCGTCGCCGCTGATCAGTCGTCTTTCCCAGTTGCTCCAAGTCAGAGGTCTTTGAAAATCAGCCTTTTAATTTGTGTCTTGTTGTAAAGTTTGTAAGTTGTTTATAACATTTATTTATTGTTTTAAGTGTTTGTGGTTGACGAGTGTGAGAAAATGAGTAAGTTAATAGACAATGAGTTGTTAATATCATTTGTAGAACAGAGGCCAGTTTTGTGGGACAAAACCCTCGACATATTTAAGGATCGAGATGCAACAAGGAATGCGTAGAAGGAAGTGTGTATGGAGATTAGGGGGATTTTGAAACTCTGGATGACAAGAAAAAAACTGTAATATGTTGTATATCGCTGTCGATTTAATAAAAACGTTCATTTCAATGAATCCAAGCAAGGCGATTTCTCTGCTGTCTTCTTTTCCTTCGACGGCACAACAAACGTGGTAAAAGTTGTTGCCTTTCCATTTTAAGTTAAACACTTAATAATATATACTTTTGGAAAATGTGCAAAATACAATTAACTGAACACTCATGAAACAGTGAAGTCACAACACATTTGCGATGAAGAACTACAACAATTATTTTGGCTACTGATCATACGATCATACGATCATACTGATCATTTTTTGCCGCTCGATGTTTGGCGGTATTTTTTCCGCTGAATGTGTAAGCTTGACTTTTTTTCGAGGCTGCGACGGCAGTTTCGCCGCCGCGGCAGAAACCGCCCAGTGTGTAACCAGCGTTACTATTGTGTCTCCGCTGTGATGCGACACCAAAGAGTCTCAGTAAACTCTAAAAAATTATGTTTAACACTAGTTATTGACATTTAAACAAATATTTGACAATTATAAATATTGGGGAACAGTAAAGTCCAGTCAATATAGACATAAAAATGGGGGTTTGCTTGCAATTTATATCGTAGTTCTGATTTTTTAATATTTTATTTGGATACATGAGAGAGGTTCAGAACCAAATTCTTCATGTAAATTCCTTTGTGCTATCCTTTAGCTTATCTTTTTATAAAATGTTGTAATAGCATAAAGAATTTTGATTTCGATGAAAATTGGAAGTATAATAGCTATTTCAATATCAAATATAATAAAAATAATAGCAATTATAAAGAAGTGAATTGAAAATGAAATTAATTTTAGGCTTTAACCTAGGGAGTATATTCAATTTTATAGTAAATATAGTTTATACAGAGTGGCCCAAAAAGTTCGTATTTTAAGTTCATTTTCCAGTTTTCAGCTATTTCCGGCAAAATCAGTGATCGGACAGAAAAATTTGCTCTTGCCTTTTTCAAGATCATAAAATTCTGAATGAAATGAGATCATTCGGAACTCTCTATCTCCAATGAGTACTGAGCTATGATTTTTCAAATATGAGTGATATTTTAAGGAAAAAATCAATTTTGATCATATTTAGTATTTGATCAACAATATATCCCGATTACAATCTAGATGTAAAATTCAAAATCCCTCTGGGCATTTTTAGCTTCAACCATCATCACCATCTATATTGTCCTCACAGTGATATTTCGCACAATGATATAAGCCCATGAGATCATGTTCTATGAGAATCAACCGTTAGTTGCACTTCATTTCAGTATTTCCTAGTGGAGAGGCGCGCGAGGACACGATCAAGGATCGCTTAAAGATCAAGCTATCAAAATGAAAAAGTTTTCTTTTTTCAATCATTACTTTCTGAGACATGAGCGCCTAAAGTTTAAAATTTTGGGACAGAACATTTCAAATTCGGTACGAGATGAATCCATAAAATTCAAAGGATAAATTCTTCATGGTATTTTTGATTTAATAAAACAAAAATTTTCTGAAAATATCAATTTTTGAGAAAGTTTTCCAATTTACTAAAAATGACCAAAATAGTGTTGAGTTTTTTTTTGTGAATTGAATAACTTTTTCAAAAATTGATATTTTCAGAAAATGTTTCAAAATTTTCTTGTTTTATTCAATCAACAATACCATGAAAAATTTATCTCTTACCGAATTTGAAATGTCCTGTCCCAAAAATTTAAACTTTAGGCGTTCATATCTCAAAAAGTAATGATTGGAAGAGAATGTTTTCCTAAGAAAACTTTTTCATTTTGATATATACCGGTACAAATCGAAAAACTTTGAAAAATATCACCAGTACAAGAAAGTTTATTTTTAGCCTTTGCACAGCCTTAAGACGTACACTGCAACATAGTATTAGGACTTGCTAAGTAATTAGAACTACAATTTCTACAAGTTTGTTTAACACACCTGTTTAATTAAGTAGAACTCGTCTGACCTTTGCAATTCCTTCACCAATTCTTCAAGATCTGGGGACTGAACTATTTTATGTTCGCTAGACCACTCAGACGTTCCTGCGACATTGTTGATCTTAGAAAAGTCTTCATTAGCTCGAGGTTGAAAAACTTCTTATATAATTTTACCATTCACATTTGAAATTATGAATTTATTATTTATTTGTATTTTAAAATTTTCCGTTCCTTTAAATTTGCCGCCCCCAAAACCTGCCGCCCTGTGCGGCCGCCCGGTCCGCCCACTCCTGGGGCCGGGCCTGGTATAGATTCATATTTGTAGGCTAAATTACGGCGAAAATTAGTATGTCAATTTTTTATGTAATAAGTGTGATTTTTATTATAAAGTAAAAATCTGTATGCAGCAGTATATTGCCCAAGATCTTGTGATCTTATTTATCAGTTCTTGTGATCTTGGATCAGTTCTTATCAAAGGCTCCCACATGTCATTGATTTATATACCTTGCATAAAAATGTTGTGATGATAAAACGTTTAGATGATGAAAATAATTTAAAACATTCCAATCCAATTATTCGCTCTCTATAAATTTATTACTCCTTGACAAGTTTTGTGTTTTCGGTAAAGTTTTTGATAAAAACTGCTCCGGAAATGATTCATTTTCGCTCACTCTCGAGATACTGTAGTCCTAAGTTCACTTACTTTGTGAATAGTAGCCAAACGTTCATAATGTCCTTTTTCCCATCCATTTTGTTACTCAGTTGTTGTAAAATTATGATTGTATTTGCATTACTCTTCAGAAAACGTCTGACTAATCTAGTTAGGTTATAATAGAATGCTTTTGAAGTACTTTATCAATAATATTATAAATTCTCAGTGAAGAAATGAATTGTTTTTATCAAGTTCATTATTTGCTTTAGATTGTTACCTGCAGTTTAATTGATTGAATTTATTTCGATAAAATTATACAGTTCATAATCTTTCAATTTGCTCATTTATTTCCAAAATAATATGTTTCATGACCTCATACTCTGCTTCCTCAAACAACATAAATAATATACCTTTTTTGAACTGTCACAGATATTGTCAAACTTCTGCTAATAAGATAGAAAAATTGATATAATTGAATACATTTCTATTTTAAAAATATATTAAATTTAAATTTCTGTCAATTTTTGTTGCAGAGAGCCATTACCTGTACAGCCTGACTCTACTTCTTCATCAGTTGAAACCGTTATAAGGGCAACCGATTTGCATGAAAAGCCTATTTTCCAGAGAAAATCCATCAGCAATGTGAGTAATCAATGTCAAATTTTCTTGACTTCTCAAACATTTTCCCACCTTGATAAGAAACATGATGAATGAAATTCAATATTATAATCACACATATATTGAAAGTAAGAGATGGGATACAGTAGGGTAGGTTACTGTAAGTATAGTGGGGTTTACGTTATGATGCTAGTGGAGAGATGGGAGAACAGCGTTGCCGAATCTCTCTGCCTTCTATAGAGGTTAGCTGATGTCGTTTTATCTGATGGTAATATTAATTGTTCATTCTTGTATAAAATAATCAATTATATTTTATTCGTTAAGAAAATATACTCTTCAATGGTCAAGTATTAAGTAATAAACATTCATATTAAGAATATTTTGTTAATTAATTATATTTCTACATTGTTAAAAACCGATCTGGTAACTTTGCGGAGCTGGAAAGGATACAGCTTTGCTTTGTGGAATGATAGACAAGGATAGCAACACCAATGTTAATCAAATACTGCCATTATAACGTAGACCTCACTATAGTATCACGAAACAATAAGATACATTGATGATTGATTTTTTCATACAAGTCCAAATTATTTATAACTCAGAACTGTTTTAAATTTATTTTTCATTGCATGTACAACAATGTATGGCAATCGTCACATTATAAAACAAAAAATTACAACAAAAAGTCCGTTATGTCATAAAAACATCTATCAGCCAGCCAGTCCTTCAATTTTCTCTTGAGCTGCACTCCATTGTCAATATCCCTAAGGTGTTGCGGCAGGGAGTTGATAATTTCTTGGCTCATATGGATTGGATTTTTTCGTAGAACGATGTCCTATGTTGTTGTATTCGATAGGTGTTCCTTGAGCGCGTGTTATAATTTTGTAGGTCAGCACCTCTTGTCCACGTCGATGCATGCTTGAGACCAATGCTACAAACTCCAGAATATACAGGCAAGGTAGTGTGAGCGTCCCTGTGGCTCGGAATAGTTCTCTACATGGAGTTCTAGGTGGTTTTTACTCTAATTACCCTTTATGGGCTCTGAATACTCTGATAATTTCCGGTGACGTACCCCTGAACAGTAATCCGTTTTAATCCTGGTTTTTCTATAAGTAGCGTGAACAATGAATACATTATTCACTTCACATTGACAATGAATAATTATAAATTTAGGGAAATCCCAAATCATTCATCATCAATTATAGAGTGACACTAACAGTGTTATTAAAATATTATCATTTCCTGTAAAATATACATATTTCTCTGCTGCTGCAATTGAACACCTGTGATGATTGATAAGTTTCAAGTAGGTCTACGTTAACAATAAATTAGAACAACGAGGGCCTGTTGAGCGATATTATTTGTGACACAATGTAACTGCTTATCAACTTCGAAATTAGAATTCTTCCTTCTCATGTAACTACTGTAATTACTCATGACAACAGTATCAGTGAAAATTTACCTAGAAAAGCACTATCTCCATTGATAATTTTAATATCAAGTTCAAGTTCCCTATACCCATTAGTAGCCTGTTGCTAATTACTGGCTGGTTGGTTATTGTCATACACTTCAATTGCATGCAAAAAGTTCCAGTTAGAAAGTGAATATTAATCAATTAGGTAACTATTTATAATATATTCATGTCTATAAGACCTGATATTTGGTTAGCAATTTTATCACTACAAAAACCTTAGGGCTTCAATTTTTGTATCAAAGATAAACAATAAGAGGCTTTGTTAGCAACCAAACTTCGATCCTCAATTGACCAAGGGAGACAACAATAATAATTGCTTCTATTAGTTATTGATGAAATAGAACATGGAGTCTCGATATGACATCTGTCGTGACTGAAAAGACATAACTAGATATCAAAACAATAGTTCAAATTTAAGAATGCAGAGGTCAATACAATTATCTTTCGACCCAGTATGAATTTACGAGTTTTCAATCTTACTCAGCCAAAAAGTGTATATTTCATAGATGTCTATGTGATATTTATGTCTAGATAACAGTTTTAATTCTTTTTGCTACATTAACCTTTGTAATTATAAGATCTATACAGTACTGCCTTTTTTCTAATGTGTTACTACAATTTTCTCTTCATTTTTCTCAAATTTCATTTTATTGCTTTTCAGATTCAATAGATCAGTTTAATTTGTGAAATACTTTTTGTAACTGTATTTTTTTGTTTTATCAACCTTTTTGATGAATTATGTTATGCCTTATATCGATGAAATTTCAATAAACTAACTGAAACCAAATCATGGTATTGATTTTTTAATTTAATTTTGTATTATAAGTGTAATTGGACAGAAGTCATTAATCAAAGTATTAATCAACTAATATTATATTGTTGATTGTTGTAGATTGACAGCCTGGAGGATTCAGCATCTTTTGAAACTATGCAAAATGATAGTGTACCGGTATGTAATTCGAAATATTACTTTTCAATATTCTATGAATCAATGCTAATGCTTGGAAAAATATTATTTCAAACTATTCTCAAGTATCCTGAATTCTCAAGAATCAAATTATTCTTTACTATTCTCAAGAATCCTAATCAAGTTTAACTATTTAGCTTCAGATTTTTTTATTTCTCAATGTAAATCATTTTGTGTTCGAAAAGGAGCAACAGGCTAATGTCCAAAACTCTTCCAATCTTAAATAAAGGCAGCAATTCAATTCAATTTTTACAACACTATTTGTTTGATTCAAAGAACCATTTACTACTAAATGAAAAACTCTTTAAAACGTTTTACAACACTATTTGTTTGATTCAAAGAACCATTTACTACTAAATGAAAAACTCTTCAAAACATGCAAAATGATAGTGTATCGGTATGCAATTAAAACATTCACTTCAATATTTTATGAAACTTACTCAATTTCGTACCAGACTATACCATTTAAGTGAAACTGAGTGAACTGAAGTGAATTCTGTTTCAATCATTTGGCATTTCCAAAAGAAATTCCCGTTATTTATTGTTTTAAAATAATTTTTGTCTTTTCGTAAAACAATGGTTAGATCAATAATATTACATATATTTTCTAAATGATAAATTTTTCGATCCTTATGATTCAATTGTACTTCAATTCCATTGTTCATTAGAACCTTTCTAGAGCGAGATGAATACCATGTACCCTCAAACATATAACTTGTTTTATTGAATGTGTTTTATATTCAGCTACTCAAATTTCATTAGAAACGTTTCAATCGATTCGTAGTCAGATTTGAAATTTTTATTTCAAGCTTTTTTCCTCGAAATAATTGATTCCTCATTGAAATTCCCCATAAGAGCTGCCAGTTTTAAACAATATACTGCTTAACAAATTCACCTATAATGACTGTTATGTCATTATTTTTATCTATTATTTGAAAGTGTCTATCAATTCAACTTACTCTCAATATATTTCATTAGAGCTGTAAGTCTTTTGAAACATAGCCCACCAACTCACCAATTCATTCATTGCGAATTACTGTAGTATTTATTTGTAAGTAGTTAGTTATTCACAAATTATGCTATTTTACAAATTATGTCTTCTTAAATTTACATTTCTGTTGAAAATGCTACTAACTTCCTACAATTAATATTGATTGAACCCTTCTTATTGACTGCAAAAGCATAAATGTTTCAAATTATAATTTCACCTTATCTCTTATTTGTCAATTTTTTTGAAGGTCATGATGTGTAGGAGTCAGACAAATGTAATCAGCATCTAATTGACTCATATGTGGCTCTGTGTGTGTGTGAGAGTTTCAGCGCGTGTATGCGTCTGTGTGCTCAATGAAACTGATAAATATACTTTAAAATGCAGTTACAATACAAAGTATGTCATCTTTAATCCTTAATTGCAATAATACTATATGCAAGTTGAATGATTTTTGAATGAGGGTATAGTTTGAATAATAAAATAACATTTATGAATATACAGGGTGATTCATAATTATGGTAAAATAATTTAATACGTGATAGTAGAGGTGAAAATAAGAAAAAATGTTCTCATAAACATATATCCATAAACGCTTCATTAGCGAGCTATACAGGGTGAAAGATTTCGCCCGGAATTCATTTCCTCTGGTGAAATACACCGATGCTGAATTGTTTGGGGACTAGTTTTTAAAAAACGTATGGTGGATTCATATGGAAAAATATCTGAAAAATTGAATAAAACTAGTCTAGAAGCTGTAGTATGAGTAGTTTTTGAGAAAAAAGTTAAAATATGCAAGAAATCTACGTAGAAAAACACAGACTTCTACGTTTGATGCCCAATAACTTTCTTTAATGACCAGTAAACAAAATTTTTTTTAAATAAAAAAATGTAGAGAATTTAATTCTGAAAAGAATTATGTAAGCTGTGTAAAATAAATTCAAATAAAAGTTGAATAAAATGTATTCTAATGTAGTACATTACACCACAAAAATTTGCTGTTTTATGAGGAGAGAACTAATAACTCATAGGTTGTAGCTGATTGCAAATAAAACATGGATTTGAATAACAGCTGTTCCAAAACAGCTGATCTATTTTGTTTTAAATAAGAAAATATTCAAAAGAAAATATCAGCTGAAAATTATTTTCAGAAATATTTTAGCTCACTGTTGAACAAAACAACAAACTGTAAACTAGGCCTACTGTAACCGCGCTGTGTTTTTTTTTTAATCTATTAACCAGTTATTTGTAACCATTTCACTTTGCTTTTTTGTGTTAACTTTTTAAAAAACGTCAGGTAACTTTAGACATTATTCATACTCCGAATTAGCTGACGTGCATTTAATGTATGGGATGGAACACAGTAATAGAACTGAAGCAAGACGTTTGTATCAAGAAAACTTTCCTAACCGAGTAGGTCCAAGTTCGAGGATTTTGCCACTATTCATCAACGTCTGTCTGAAATAGGTTCTTTGATGTCCAAAGAGCACATTTATGCAGGCAGACCCCGATCCACTTGGACTGTTGAGTTAAAGGAACAAGTTCTTAATGAAATTTATGAAGATCCAGAGAAGAGCACGAGAGAATAATCAGAGCAGTTTAATGTCAATCGATCTATTAGTTTGAGGATCCTAAAAGAGCAACAATTACATCTATACCACCTCCAGAAAGTTCATACTCTATTGCCACGAGGCTGTATTCCCCGTGCTGGTATTATTTGCCGATGGTATTTAGAAAAACTTGTTAACCCAAACTTTTAAAAAACCGTTTCATTTACCGACAAGGCACACTTTACAAGAACTGCTATCGTTAACGTTCACAACCAACATATTTGGGCAGCTGAGAATCCTCATGCCATCAATCCTAATCGTCCACAACATCAGTTTTCAGTAAACATTTGGGCAGGAATCATAGAAGATCATCTACTTCTGTTCGAGCTTTCTCCCAGGCTTAATGGCATAATCTACTTAAACTATTTGAGAGAGGAGCTATTTATCTTACTTGAAGATGTACCTCTTCAGTTGCGCCAATACATTTGGTTTATGCATGATGGAGCTCCAGCACACTCCAGTGTTGCTGTTCGTGAACACGAACACCTGAATCACAGGTTTCCAAATCAATGGATAGGCCGAGGTGGGCCAGTACCATGGCCAGCTAGGTCACCACACTTGAATCCTTTGGATTTTTATCTTTGGGGACACTTGAAAACCTTAGTATACAATACTCCGATTGATACAATTGAAGAACTCCGATTAAGAATTTTGAACGGAATAGGAATGATAATTAAAGCAGACTGCTGGAATATTTGAACGGGTCCGACAATCGATGAGAAGACGTCTGAACATATGCATTAAGAACAACGGAGGTCAATTTGATCATCATCTTTAGTCTTTTGGTGTAAGTTTAATGTCATTTAGATAGTATGTTACTTTCATATAGGAATCAAACTTTTCATAAAAAACCGAATATTTTATTTGCAATCAGCTACAACCTATGAGTTATTAGTTCTCTCCTCATAAAACAGCAAATTTTTGTGGTGTAATGTACTACATAAGAATACATTTTATTCAACTATTATTTAAATTTAGTTTACACAGCTTACATCATTCTTTTCAGAATTAAATTCTCTACAATTGTTATCTCAAAAAATTATACGTTTACTGGTCATTAAAGAAAGTTATTGGGCATCAAACGTAGAAGTCTGAGTTTTTCTACGTAGATTTCTTGCATATTTTAACTTTTTTTCAAAAACTACTCACACTACAGCTTCCAGACTAGTTTTATTCAATTTTTCAGATATTTTTCCATATGAATCCACTATACGTTTTTTAAAAACTAGTCCCCAACAATTCAGCATCGGTGTTTTTCACCAGAGGAACTGAATTCCGGGCGAAATCTTTCACCCTGTATAGCTCGCTAATGAAGCGTTTAAGGATATATGTTTATAAGAACTTTTCTTATTATTTTTACCTCTACTATCACGTATTGAATTATTTTACCATAATTATGAATCACCCTGTATATATCTTATTCATGTTTATTCAATAAAAAATCTCAATACAATTCAATTTTAAAGAATAAGACGTTGATGTTGTCAATATGTTCAAAATTAGATTTTGAACAAAAATAGTGGTATTGATAATGACAACGTCTTATTCTTTCAATTATGAAGAAACATCTCTTACCGTAAAATCAAACAATTCAATCAAAAGTGTATGAACTCATTCATCGGTATTATGTATCCAGCAAATAATGGAATGAAATATTTACATGTATCCACAAAAACAGAGTAATGCTTGATTCTTGTTTTTATCATGTGTATAATTGAATGATTGAATTGAAACGATCATTATGAGGGTCAAAAAATTGTGAAGCGACGAATGTAGCTGCATGAGAGTCAAATAAAAAAATAAAAATCTTTATTTTGCCAAAATACAAAAATACAAAATACAAAATCACTCGAAATGCTTCAAATAGAATGGAATGGAGTAGAATTTAGTGTTGAAACATTATGCATACATCTAAATGCCTCAGCATTCTTCCACCTTATACCCTACCATCGCCGCTCCACTAGGTTTTCACTCATTTGAATACATACAATGAGTGGCGTATCCAGAGGGGGGGGATGATATTGTGATGTATCCTCCTCCCCCCCCCGAAATGAAACCTGAATTTTTTGTGGCTGGATCAGTCACAAAAATTAGCATCTAATGCCATATTTTCGTTAGATTGTACAATGTAAGACGATAAATATACAAGGGATGAGAGAATAGCAACTGCAAATAGCATATAGCAATGGTAATAATAATGAGCTATTTTCTTATAGACAGTGAGTGATCTAGTGCGTAGGGACTGGATAACAGGGGATAGAGAAACTACAGATAGCACTTCAAAGTTAGTTCACTTTTTACCATCTATTATGAAGAAATTCAATATAGCTTATATTGCTCCAGTTGATAATAGTTTATTCAGTTTCATGCATAACTTTAAATAAAGCTCCAACAGCTTCTTCTAGAGAGTAGCACAGATTTTACAGTTATGATGAACGGGCGCAGTTTCTACAATCGACAGGAGGGACACACGGACACATCCCCCTAATATTTGAAAAAAAAAGTTTAATTCCCCCCCCCCCCCCAAAAAAAAAACAATGTAAGTTTGAACACTCCAGTAAAAATCATGTAAATTTGAAAAAAATGTAAAGTTGGTTGAAATAGTGCTTTATTGGAGCCAAAATTCAAGTACTCTAGCTTGTTATCTATTAATGAGTAGGCCTTCTGCAAAATCACTATTTTTTTCAGTAAAAAGCATTACAAAATTGGTCCCGCTAAACCTAAAAGATTTTACAGCAGGTGCCTACAAATAATAAAATACATTAATAGAATAAATGCTAACTTTAACAATAAACTAAGGGGAAAAAATTCATGAAACTGGGAGTTTAGGAATTTAAAAAGGAGTATGGGGTATTAGAAGAACTAAGGATGATTAATAGGGTATAGGGTTAATGGAAATTGGAAAAAATGGAAAACTCAGAAACTTCAAATCATAAAACTAAATTAAATTTAAAGTATATTAAAGTAATTGAAGGAGTTTTTAGTATTTAAAGTAATTGAAGGTATATTTTCATTATTTTCCAGGGGAGGGCCCTCGGACCTCCTACACCCCCCGGTGTCACCCTCAAAGTTTAGGTGCTTCCTACTCTAATGCTATGATCCCCCCCGAAATTTTTTTCTGGATACGCCACTGCTTCCAATTATTACTTTTTATCTCTGCACAACTATTTCTACCCTTTACCGTCACTACTCCACTATTTTAATTTTTTATCTATTTATTCACAATGCAAATAACACTAATTTAATAACATTGGTAGATAAAATAATAAGGTAGTCCTTGTGCTATTTTTCTTCCAAATTTATAGGTGACAAAGTCCAAGATAAGTTTAGAATTTCACGTGTACAATTTTTATAAAATTTTAGTCCAGAATAAACATGAAAACTATACATTTTGAATTTAGATGGCTTGAATTAATAAATTGATTAGAAATATTCCACTCAATCACTACTGCTGACACATTTGGATAATTTGCAATAACTCTTAGCTAACTTCTCCGCTACCCTCTATCTTCGCCTCTCCACTATGGTTTGACCCTATTAATGAGGTCGCATGTTCAAAAGCAAGTTGCATTAATAGGCGTTAGTTGATTTACCAATTCGGTTCTATTGAAGTAACAACCGTCATTTAAGTTCTTATATTATTTTATTGCGCTGAGTGTAAGAGTGAACTTTTGATTCTCTTCTAAATATGATTAGACATTTGTCAGCATTCCTTATAATCAGCATCAATGCTGCTCATTCAACCAATGCTGGCAGTTTGAAGTGAATCTTACTGAAGAGTTTCTCAATTTGTTGTGAACAGGAGATCAGTGAGCCTGCCAACTTGAATCGCAGTCTGTCCGAGACGAGTGCAGCAAGCAGCAATATTTCCTCGCAAAGTTTCCCGAGTTTATCCGACAATGTGTTGCGACAACTTGGTCTCTGGCTTGAAGAAAAACAAGCCGTTATATGGTCAGTCAAATCAATTTAATATTAAGTTATTGCTAATTTTTAAATTGATAAAAGCATAGTATAATAAAATAATAGAGTAGGTACTAGACAATTTAAGAAATAACGTTTTAAAAATGAGGAATGCAATCAATATTGTATTGTAGTAACTCTAAATTACTGTATGACGAAACTCTATGTTTGTAAAAGCTCTTGAGTATTATTATTATTATTATATTTTGTTGGAGCAAAAATAATTAAGTAAGAAAGTAATTACATAGAGAAAAGATAGCATAAGAAGGTATCCCATGGTATATGAAGGTAGATTATGTTCCAAATTTCACTGTTAAACCGATAGCCCTAGTAGTTCTTCTTGGTGAAGCTATGTGATGCTGGAAGTCTCTCATATTGCGCCGTTCTTACACTCTCACCGGCCGAAACAGTAATAATAGACAGTAGTCGTCTGTAGTCGACAGTAATCGGCTTGAGCTAACATAAAATTGTCTTGAAATCTGAAACATAAACTACCTAACACCATGTGATATCTTCTTATGCTATCTTTTCTCTATGGTAATTACCAGTGAAATGTGAATGTGAACACCAAGTCCAAGCTCTTTCAAAATTGAACATTTCAATACTTCTAACCGTTATCTATTGTAATTTTAATGTATTTATTCAATAAATAAATAACTATTAGTGTGATAATAAATTGCGATTTTTTCTATTTATAGTGATCCTGAGCCTCAATCAGAGAAAGATATTGAGGTAAGCTATCTATTAAATTTTTTATGTCTTTACTGTACATTTATTGTAGAATTTATATTTTTGTGCCTTTCAAAAACTATCTCAATTCATCTAACTATAGTCTGTGCAAACCTTAGATTGTATCATTGCTTTTATTGAGTATAATGCTGTCGGATCTCACATAATCCAGAGAGCCTGCGAGCTAAATGTGTGACAGAAAGAGCGAAAATGAGAGCGTAGGCTTTTTATACAGAATCATCCGGCAACAGTGTGCCCCTATAAAAATTGTTATATTGAAATAATAACAATAGCCATAAAGCCCCTTGCAGCAAACTAAGGCATGGACTATTATTATACATTTTTCTAAAGCTTTATCAAATTGGTATTTTTGTATTAGATCTTCTAATGAACAAATAATGAAGAAAATATAAATGTTGAGTTTGAAATAATGTCCATTCTTTGTATCCAATTATTATAAAATCAAATTTGCGTTTACATCATCTCATGCTTCTCGAAGACTATAATAAGATGACTGTATTTAAATTCTCATCCCAGCACATTTTGCAACCAAAAGGCACCGAATTAGCTAAAATTTGGTAGTTTTTAATTTTAGAATTACTCAAATTTAAAACAATATTTATAATTTGTGTTTGATGATGGAATATCTAATATCAGAAAAATTTAATAATTTTCAGGACAAATACACATCTCTTCTGCTGGCTTTCCAAACAGACAAGTTGACTTTGAATTCGCGATTAGAACTTCAAAATCGTCTCAGGGATCAAGCAGAGCATAATTTGAACATAGAGATTCAACAGTTACAGGTGGCTGTTACGGTAAGAACTCATCTACGTTTTTCGAGTACTATCTCTGGTGAAATGACTAAATCTTGGTCAATCGAAATGATACTCTGATTGCCAATTGAATTACTCATAATTCAATGTATCATGATGACTTTTCTGCCAAAGAATAACTCAATGTATCTTGATGTCTTTTCTGCTAAAGAATAACTCAATTTTTTGTATTCATCTTACAGAATCTTATTAGCAGTAGGTCCACGGAGCTATCGGATTTACACAACCAAATAAACACATTAACCAAAGCAGCTATGCGAGTCTCCAGTGCCGCTGAGGTAAGCATTTTTGTATAAAATTGTTGAATCAAAAATTTAAATGGTATTCTGGTTATCTATCAACTGAAAAATTCGTTATTGTTTGTTTATGAGTAAGTTTATTCAAGCAAGCTTGACTCGGATCACTTTTTTATTATACAACATTAAAGGGCTAATGTCTTCAGTCCCGATCTCTTATCTTATTTTGTGCATATGAATTTGCTGTCAATTATTATTAAATAACTTTCATGGATTTGAAAATTTGAGTATATTTCTCACACGGTTTTTTTGTAGAATTTTTGAATGTTTATTCTTCACTCTATGTATGATGATAATCATGCCTCCTCAAAATGAAAGAAAAGAGACAACTGATGAGCTAGAGTCCTGAGAGATCTTGGGACAAATTATATATTTTTTAAACCAGCATTACTCATCTGCGTTTCCAAAAGTTTTCATTATTTGCAATGAAATTGACAAATTTCCATCTCTAATTTATCTTATTATATATTTTACTTTTTCAGATGTATGGAGCAGTTCAGCAGGAGAGCAGATTATCGCGAGCAGTAGATATTATTTTGAGTCACGTTGAAAACTTGAAACAAGCTTATAACAAAGAAAAGACTGAACATGTTGAAACTAAGTAAGTATTCTAGAAAGAATCGTTTTATATCTTGATTCTCCGCGATTTGATTACATCTCATCAAATAAAACATTAATTTATTCATGTAGCAAATTTTAATATCTTATTACATTGGAAAAAATGAATTGAATTCAATTTCAAACTGAATTATCTGTAACTTTAATCTTTGGTACTCTACATACATTTTTTCTTGAAATTTCACTATTTTATTTTTACTGGGGGCTGAACTACTGACAATAACTTGGTTATTGAGAGTTGAAGCCTTGAGCATTAGATAAATATTTGAAACATTATAAGAATGAGTAATACGAAGTAATTTTAATTTTTCTTATATCAATAAATGCAATCTATTGTGATTTATTATTTAATAATAATTTATATCTCATAAGACTGTGATCTTTGTCTCATTCCAAAATAATACGGCAGTATGATTTCTTATGAAACGTCTTTGTTCTTTTTCAGAAAAGTCCTGTCCGAGAATAAATCAATACCTAATTTACCAGCAGTCCAAAAAGCTGTAAGTGAATTCCTACATTATTCCACTGTCATTATTTCTAGAGTATGAAATTTGAAAGTTCTACTGTTTTACAAAATGCTAAAATACTACCTATAATGGCATGGATAGTTTAAATTTGAAGTAGAACAATAAAAATATATGTAGTGGGTTTTGAAGATATCATCTATTTTTAACACTAGCGTAATGTAGATATCTGATCGTACGCAGAGTTTGTGTTCACACCAAGAACATCTATGGACCGAAAGAGCTATATTCACTGTTCTCTGATTCCAAAATTTTCAATTATTACATTTTTTTCATCTTGTTGAGCAATCGCGAGCCAACTTATTTATTTTAAGGCGCTGATCTGAAATTAGAGATCTCCCATTTTTATTTTTCAAGATTTAGGTTTTTTATGAGAGATCTTTCTCGAAAACGTTCGCTCGGATGCCTGGAGAAAATCGCTCCCTGAATGATTCGAGAACATCCGCATGCGAGCAGACTTTTCTAAAAACGTCGGCTGGCAGATATGCAGATATTGGTGTGAAAACCCGCATTATTTGAGCCGGCGACAGATCTTTTTAACAAGTCCATCCACAGACTCTGCAGAGCTGAAGATTTTGGTGTGAACATTACTTGAGTGCTTCACAACTTGAATAGGCTAATACATTTTTCCATTATTAACATGAAACTTAAACCGGTACCGTATGTCGTTAAAATATGAGTGTTGGAATTTATTAATTTTCATATCAACCACATAAACTGTAAAATTTATTTATTTATTTATAAGGTTAGCAAAAAATACAAGAATCGGAAAAGAAAAAACAGGCTATTGCCTAAAACTTCTTCAATTTCCTAATTTAGTTTTGAATTGTCCAAATATTATAGGTTATGTCCATTCAAATTTCTACACCAAATCACAATCTAAAATATAAATTAGAATAAAACAAACAATTTCAAATTTGGATGGATTAATAATAAAAGTTTCTTAAAAACATGAAACAAACTATAAATTCACAAAAAATAAAGTATAAAAACACTTAAATTTTGAGCTCGAAAATATCACATTCACCATAGCTATATAACAGCTGTAACATTGAAAAAGTGCTTGTGTTAATGAACTTCACTTGCAACATTTGATAAATTTATGTTTGATTGCTATTTTTAATCATTAAATTGTTGCGTTTTTCAGAGATGCCGAAGAAGGGCGACGATAGCAGTAGGAGTAGCGCAACTTGGGACCAATGTCACATCCCACGATAATAATTCTGCCATTAATAGTGCATCTCTTGTAGTAAGTAGTCTACCACAATTTCAATACACTAATTTGTAGTATTAAAAAAGTGTATACTTCTCTTCAAAATAATATTGTTTGAAAACATATTTGATGAGTGTGAAAATAAATTATGTTAGTTCGTGTGTTTCAGAGTAATGGTACATTGTTTGTAATTACTGTAGATGCAGAGTTTGTAGTAGTTGTGAAATAATTTCAACATGAGAATTTTTGCTTTCGACTACAGTTAGCTGACAGCCACTATCCAAATGTTCCTCCATCATTATTAGAATCATCAGTGGCTAACAGTATACCTGTTAATGTTAGTGTTTATCCAATGTGTTAATAAGTTATCCATTCCGTAACTTGTGTGTAGCTAATGATTGAATGGATAATAATTATTTTACAGGAAGTAATGATTATTGCTCAGGAATATATATATGATAGTTAAATACAATTTATAGGATAATTATTATATTCATTAATTTTTTTAAATCTCATGCTGTTTGTCGTACTTAGAATCGTTTGTCTCTCTTAATATGATTTTTGAACTACTTTACTTATTCTTGGAATAATATGGCTTTTATCATCTTGAATTTTAAACCAGTAATTCATCCAATCGTAGAAAGTGTACCAAGTTGATTGATGTCTATACTCTTATATTATTCTGTAAATTCTAAAATGTTTGCTTTTCCCCATGCAGCCAAAAAGGATGTCACTACCGTAGCAGCTTATTGAAACGTAATGTTTTTTCTGTATTTTTGTTAGAAAATTAGATTTATTACCGATTTTCCCAAACCTGGATTATATTCATTAATTACACTGTGTTTTTGAGCTTGTATTCACCAAATCCAATTGTACTTGAAATGGATAGATATACCTTTAACAATTAAACTACCGTGTTAAAAATTATATACCTTATAATTTCTCGACGGCTTAGCATTTTGAATAATTGTTTGCTTTGTTTCTGATTCTACCATAAAGTCAAGGTTTATTGCATGCTACAGAAACAAAGGAGACTCGTTGAAAAATATAATTAAAGAGACCAAAAATCTAAAACATAGGGAGTATGTATAAAGAGGTCGGGAGATAATTTTCAATTAAATATAATTATTGATAAAAAAGAAGAAAATTTAATTATTGTAAAAATTGAATGGATAATCTCTAGTGGAATCTCATTGCTGTTTTGTACAATAGGTCTATCGATACCTAGCACATGAAATAAAAATCAATTTACTATCTATGTTCTAAGTTTTAGATACGATTCTCAATATAATTTCCCCATTAATAGTTTTTTTTATAATTAGGATGCCAGAGCAGGATCATTTTTCGTACGATCAAGATTCCAGAGACAACCGCAGCTTTCCAGAGAAAGGTCAAATTCGGTAGATAACTTCCAAGGACTTGATAAGTAAGTTGACTGACATAGATTTTAGAAAAATTAGTTGTTTAAAATTATAAACTATAGAATACAAGGTGCGCCAGAGAAACTTACTTATTTGAAAGGTCAATAAAAAAAGTACTTTAGTTATTGCTCTAATCTTTTTTCATATGAGAATACAAAATCCCTTTTTCCCATGCAGTCTTGAAAATGAAATCAGATCAATGGCGACCCCCATTGCGCATACACTGAAGTCAATTTCTGAAATTTAAACTGCACTCGTTGCAGTATATCAATCGGTATGTTTGTAATGTCATCGCGAATGTTGTTCTTGAGGTGTGCTATGGTCCGTGGTCGATCGACATAAACCAGGGATTTCAAATAATCCCATAAGAAAAAATCGCATTGAGGAAACGCATGTGGAAATGAGACTCGTCATTGAAAAAAATGACCGCGTCTTCAGACATGTTGTCAATCAGCATATCACATGCATTTTGACGGGCAACAAAATAGCATTCAGTCAATTCTTTAACAACAGCCAATTTATAGGGATGAAATTGAAGGTATTCATGAAAATTCGTCGAACAGTGGAGTCAGAAATTGCCATAGCAGCTGCGTGTTTGCGAGCAGAACGCCGAGGAGAACGCACAACTGACTGCCTCACTCTTTCGATATTTTCTGGAGTTCTGATGGTTCGTTGAAGTCCATTTCTGGGTTTAGCGACACTTCCACACTCCCGAAATGACAGAATCGAATTACGGCCAGGAACAAGTCAATGAGAATGAATTTCAAATCGAACGTGGAAGACATGTTGTGTAGCAACAAGTGATCGACCATCAGAAAATAAGCTATCAACTGCGAAGGCCCGCTGCTCTCTAGACCAGAGCATGATGGCTACTCACTTGAGGAAGGATAAACTTGGAAACTTCCCCCTCCAGATGCGCCCCCTCCTGCCTCTCTACATGACCAATTCTCCGCGCGGGATTTTTTTCAAATAAGTAAGTTTCTCTGGCGCACACTGTACATGTACATGTTAAAAGAAATGAATTAGTGCTGGTGCTTACTTTTTTGAATTATATAGCCTACTAATTTTGGGAAAATTGAGAATCTTTAACAAAATTTGTTATTTTATATTCTTTCAACAAAAGTCTGAATTTTTGAAATGAATTAATATTATTTTTCCTGCTTAATTTAAAAATAATCTAATTGTTTGGAATATGGATTTCCATTTCTCAATTCTTGGAGAATAAATATTGATTATAATAAAGATTTGAAGAATCTCTGTTTTTCACAGGAGTAGATCATCAACATTGACTTTGCAAAGTTTCCCATCTATCAATTAAGTTACAATAGGCTATTATAAATACTGAAGATCTACCGAATACCGAATGTTATAAAGTGATTGATAAGAGAGCATATTTTTTGTTGTAGACAAATCTGTGCTCCAACCGAGGAGGAGTCGCAACAAATCCCAATTCTACTAAGAATGAATCCAAATGAGAAGAAACTAATCAGAACATGTTCGCATAAGGCATGCACGTAAGTTGAAATATTTTACTCAGTCTTGTAGTACATGGTGGCACAAGAAAACGGGAAATTTTGAAACAGTGTCATTTCCACGAATAAATACTTAAAACTATAGTCTGTGAAAAACCTTGGATTGCAGCATTGCTCTTATGGAGTACAGTGCTGCCAGATTTCACAGAATCCAGAGAGTCTAGAGTGTAGGAGTGAAAAAGAGAGCGTAGCCTAGGCCTTTTTGATAGAATCAGCATAAAATTGGCAACAGAGTACTTCTATTGTTATATTTAAATAACATTGGTCATTAAGCCCCGTGCTGCAAACTAAGGTTTGCACGGACCAAAGTAGATTGCTAATGAAATGGCATGTATCCATCGTGTCATTTATATTCCTACAAATGAAATCTTCGAAAGTACATATTCACTCTTCAAGACTATTTTAATTAATCAAAGTTCGGGGGAGGAACAGTTTTGGATTGTTCCTATTGATCCTCCACTAAATTATTTTGAAAAATTATTGTTATTATTGAATCAATAAAAAAAATCTTGTGTGGTACACTCACACAACTTTCCTTGCTCATTGAACTGTGAGCCTCATTCTTAAACGAGAATAATTTAGGGGAATAACATGATGACGATTGGCGGCAACATATTTGAAACTACGATCAGACTATATGTGTATATACGAGGGTAGGCTGATAACTAATGCACACATGCTTGTAGAGCACAAACTAAATAAACTTCAGAAGCGCGCCTGGTGGCATGTAGAAGTACTATTTCTCCTCTACACGGCTGCGCAGTTTGAAGGCGTTGTGCTCATCCAGTTTGGTTTGGTTAGTGAAAGTATGGCGTCGTGTTTTGGTGTTATGTCAACGCGAATTAAACAATGCGCTGTTATCGAATTTTTAACTGCTGAGAAAGTGAATCCTAGTGAGATTCATCATCATTTAAAGGCTGTTTATTGTGACGATACTGTTGATAGGTCTACCGTGAATCGATGGGTTATAAAATTCCGAGATTGCCAACCTGGAAAAGCCTCAATTGTTGATGAAACACGCAGCGGACGTCCAAGCTCCTGCCACAGACGATAATCATCATAAACTCGTCGAAGACTCGATTCAAAATGACCGGCGAATCACTCAACAGCGTATCGCAAACCAAGTTGGAATATCCAAGTAACATGTCGGCCTCATTATTGAACAGTTGGGATACCATAAAATCTGTGCACGATGGGTACCAAGCCGTCTGACAAACGAGAATAAACAGCGTCGATTGGAATGCTGGGAACAATTTGAAGTGCTACCGTTAGGAAGGAGACGACTTCATAGATCATTATTGAGAAGAATCAAGAATTAAATAACCTTTAAACGACGATGAATCTCACCGGGATTCACTTTCTCAGCAGTCACAAATTCGATAACAGCGCGTTGTTTAATTCGCGTTTACATAACACCAGAACACGATGCCATTCTTTCACTAACCAAACCAAACTGGATGAACACAACACTTTCAAACTATGCAGCCGTGTAGAGGATAAATAGAACTTCCACATGCCACCAGGCTTGCTTCTGGGGGTTATTTGGTTTGTGCTCTACAAGCATGTGTGCATTACTTATCAGCCTACCCTCGTATAATCGTTTTCAGAGTACTTTTTCCTTTGTGTAAATTGTGAAATTCGATGTTTTTTTAAAAGTCGTCAAAACAGCTGCTCTACAGATGAAATATCTCGACTATGTGTTCTTTTTATAAACTGCTCTACCTACCTACCTCATGCACGAGAAGGAGTTTACAAAGTCCATTTCTCAAGGATGGGGTGGACCCCATTAGTTTCCCAGAAAAAAGACTCATGCCAGTTGACAGAGCTTATAAATAAGTATAGAGGGTATGAATTTGAAATAAATCGGTCAAGTCATTTTTGAGAAAATCGTGAAAAACATGGGTTTTTAGTATCTATCCACCATTTTTCTCAAGAATATTACGGAGCTCCTGCAATTTTCCCAGAAATGAGACTCATGTTAGTTGATAGGGCTTATAAATAGCTATCCATGGTATAAATTTGAAGAAAATCGTTAAAGCCGTTTTTGAGAAAATCGTGAAAAACATGGGTTTTTAGTAAGTATCCGCCATTTTTCTCAAGAATATTACGGAGCTCCTGAAATTTTCCCAGAAATGAGACTCATGTCAGTTGATAGGGCTTATAAATAGCTATCCATGGTATACATTTTAAGAAAATCGTTAGAGCCGTTTTCGAGAAAACCGTGAAAAACATGTTTTTTAGTAATTATCCGCCATTTTTCCCGCCATCTTGAATTGAATTCTATTGAATTTCTTATTGTCGGGTCCTCATGGTATAAGAACCTTAAGTTTAAAATTTCAAGTCAATCGGTTAATTAGGAATGGAGCTATCGTGTTCACAGACATACACACACACACAGACCAACAACCAAAAATCATGTTTTTGGACTCAGGGGACCTTGAAACGTATAGAAAACTTGAAATTGGGGTACCTTAATTTTTTTTGGAATGCGATACTTTCCTTACTACTTATGGTAGTAGGGCAAGGAAAGTAAAAATGAATAAGAATAAAAATCAAATCGGGAAGATGTGCTAACATTCGGCGTTCACAGCATGATATTGAATCTTTTAAATGATAGTGAATAACAAATCTTGGGAATGACATTTATATAGCTTTAAATGTTTTCCTTTAGTTCATATATTGGTGTAGGACGTCTAGGGTGCACTGCGCCTTCAACATATTCCCACAGGGATACGCTCATGACGTCAAATATTCGCTGTGTGCCAGTTAGTTCGCCATTTTTATAAAATGCTCTCTCAACACTATAGAACCAGTCCAATGATCCACGATTAATACATGGCAATGCATTCAAATCAATTGTGCACAATTTCGAACAACTACCAACTTTACAGCTCTGTGAATTGTAAATTTAAAAACTTTCATTTTCCCTGCGCCACTCTGTACTTTTATTATAATTTTTCTATGATTGTAGCTTTTTGTATGTTAGTAATGTTCCCATACTATTCCTATTCGTTCTCAAAATTTTATAGTTTTTTCAAATTATTTGTAATTAATTTAATTCAATTTAGAAATATTTTTTCAAATTTAAAAATTATTTTTGTGTGTTCTGTTTTGTAAATTGAGTGTGTAGCCTAATTGAATTGGAACCGTTTTGGGCGTACGCCTGTGGTACTTTTCTGTAAGTTGTGTAATTCTGAATGATTAAATAAATATCAAGGTAGATCTAGAACCAGCCAGCGTATGCCACAAGAAATGGCGTGTTCTAATCTATTTTAGCTTATTCTAGCTTGTTGAAACGCATTAGTTCAAAGAAGCGTTCCATTTTCTTTATAAAGTTGAAAACTCTCAACTCAAATAGTTGCTATAAATTACAAATGTTGTAATTGTCTTTCTAGTTGCGACCAGCCTTCTGAATCAGATGTGGGAGAAGAGTCGGACGTCTCAATTCCTGCGGAGCCCAGTTTAAGTCCCTGCGTCGTTAGCAGCTATCATAGGTAGGCCAAAATTATTATTTTGCCACTCATCACTTCCCTAATAACTACTTTATTGATACATTTTATAATTATTATCTAATTTAACTATAATCTGAATATAATAAGTTGCGATCAAATTTATTTATTCATTTATTTGTAAAATTACTTTTTTCAATTATTATTTTTTTAAATTACTTGATAAGTTGAGATAAAATGGCTTTCCAGTTGATCAAATATCGGTGTTGCCACATTGTGTGAAATTGAAACTTTTTCAAGTCCAACTAACTGAATACATTCAATGTGACAAAATTGTAACACTGCTTCAAGTGGATTCAGCGTTGTAATTGTTTGTTGCATATTGGTATCCCAATTGTGATGAGTTCATGTTGACTTTACAAAATCAATCATATTCATGATATTTTTATATTTCCAATGTGAAATAGATAAATAAATAAAATATATTTCATACTTTACGTTTACGAATAATGAGCTGCTAGAGTTGATATCAGTAAAAAAATTATTAATAGATTGTTCTTCTTACATATTCAGTTCACTTTCTTGGTAAGGGCTACTCGTATTCACATTAAAATTAAGAATCAATGAAGTACATTTTTCAACAATATTTTATTTCTCACATGTTTCGACTGTTAATTTAATTTTCAAGTGAGTCATTGATTTCACTCACTTGAAAATTAGTCCAGTCAATATAGACATAAAAAGGGGGTGTGCTTGCAATTTATATTGTAGTTCTGATTTTTTAATATATTATTTGGGTACATAAGAGAAGTCCAGAACCAATTTCTTCATTCAAAATTTCCTTGTGCTAGATACAGAGTGGCCCAAAAACCTCGTATTTTCGGCATGTGTGTGTGTGTGTGAGTGATTTTTACGTCACCTTGAACAAAATATCTATTTATTGACAATCAAAGTTTATAGTGTAATCGCAGACTGTTATCAAATAAAAATATTCTTGTATTCAATTTTCAAAATTGTAATTATGATTTTGTTCCCTTGACATGTCAGTGTTGTATCTGATTCATTGAAATTTTGTCTTATTCAAAACTTACAAACGCTAACTCTACTCTTCATTGTTATTTTCTCAGTAATTTACAAAATATTTTGACTACTATTTCAATTATTATTGTTTCTGTTGAAATATTTCCCTGCAGAAGAGAGATAATAGCTATAGGAGAAACAGTAAGCTAGATAATATAATTATTTAGGAGGAAATTTATTGCTCCTTATTGGTATATTGCACCTTTTGCAATTTTGGAATGAAATTGCAAATTACGTTCTTGATCATATTTTTTGTATTATAACAATAACCTATGTATTTAAAAATATAATAGGTATCAAAACTGTAGATAGTATTTGACGATAGTAATTCTACCAAATCCAACTCACAAATAACAGTATTCTATTTGCAGCAGGCTGTTGGATCATTGGAATAATATCCTGAGCTCCACAGACGACTTGGTCCTTCACGCGCGCTACGGTTTGGCTGGAATCTTGATTGTAGCTGCGATCGCGATATTCTGCTCAATGCTTTATTTGTAGACAATCAAATCAAATCATGATTCGAAAAAAGTGAGACTAGAGACTGCATTATTCTGCTTGAAAAAGACTCATATAATTTATCGAAAACTTTGTTATTTTTTCAGTCAATTCATGGCAAACTAAATTACACTTATCTAGCTTTTCCAACTTTGGAACCCAGCCTAGCCTAAAATAGTGTGGTTTAGGTCCCTAATTTGACCTAAAATAGTCTAGGTAAGGTTCGTAAGTTAGTGATTCAACTCAACGCTCGCCGCGGAACCATTTTAAAGTAATGTTATAGTGTTACTTGTTATTAGATCTGTAAAATGTATTGTTATTCTATGTAAAACTATCTTTCGAAGCATTTTATGTGGACCAAACTCTCATCAGCCTTCCAACTATTCGTGATGTATTATTGTAGAACACTTTTAATAGAACAGCCTTTATTGAATTGTTACCTCTTTAAAACGTTTTGAATGTTAAATCTATCAGGTTGGTTATTAATTCGTTATTTTATTTTAGAATTTATATTTATAGTTACTCAATATCCTATTTTAACGATCAACTATTTAATTTCTACATTATAATTATTAAGTGGAAATTTGACCGTCTCCTTCGTTCATTTTCTCATTTTATTCCTTGTTCTTGGTGTATTTCTTTTGTTATTTTACTGAAACCTCTTTATTGAAACTATCATATTGTTTGGAAAATTCAATTGTTTAAAACTAATGTTAATGAACTTTAGCCTAGTAGTTTGAAAGAACATGATTACATAAATAATATTATTGCAGTTGCCTTGCAGCATAGAAAAAACGTTACAGAATATTTTTCAACTATCATGTATAAACTATATAGAATATTTTCAACTATCAATAGACAATAAAATTTTAACAGTAATTGCCATAGCTACGTTGAAGCTGAAAAATGTTATTCATCTCAAAAGTTAGTGATAAAAGTCCATACGAATAATTTATCAAATTTTACAATAAACTTTCAATTGTTATTGTTATGACTACGGTAGATACTACTTAACATTTTAGCTGACTGTTAAAACAGTATTATCTATTGAAAAAATTTATTCCAATATCAAAATAGGTTTAGCAAGTATTGAAATGTTACAGATACTTTACGATGGTATCTCTAAATTGTTATTAATAGCTACTGTTAATATATTTTTCTTATTCTAAAAGTCCATTATAATTTCAATTTTTCGGCTATAGTTCAGACAAATTCTTATACTAGTTTTTATATTGTCCATGGTAGTAAAAGATAGAACTCTGATGTTATCCATCGTTAAACAAATATATTCAATTTTTAAAATATTCTTAGTAGAGAAGAGTCAACTATCAATTTTCAATGAAGTGTAGACAGTTTATGATCAAATTCGTCGAGGAAAGAGCAATCACGCTCTATATCTTCTATGGCTGAATTGAAACAATAATTTTCAGTTAGATCTTTTATGATAATGTAATTAATTTTTGAAAACTATATTTGCCTGCCATTGTAGTTCGCAACGTAGAGAATCGAAGTTGGGATTTTTGAGAAGTAGGATACGAAATAAACTATATCAAGAACATAAAAAAGTTATTTAATACCATATTATATATTCACAATTAATCATCGTTACAAGTAAAAATCATGAAATAATTATTAAAATGGTCAAATCGACCATGTATAAAACATGCACAAGATCAAAACAAATTCGTTAATAGCCAACAGTGTAATATAATTCCAAAAATGAGTTCCACTTGAAGAATTCATTACAACAGTTAGAATGGAAATTGTTTCTCATAATTTTAATTTACAATAGTAGTTTAAACATGTAGAATTATTACAAAACGAATACTTATTCTCATCTATATCTATAACTCTAATTTTATAATTTGTAAATGTAATGTTTTAACACAGTCTTATTCTAAACATTAATTATTATTCATTTATAATGTTCAATCCTGTTTGAAGGGATTGAAGACTTGGAGAATTCTATTTCAGATCATAAACGAGCTAACAGTTTAGTTAATTTATTACAAAATGAGCCAATTATAAAATTGATAAATATTTATTGTACAAAAATTCTGTCACAATGTTCATGAATAATAAATTACTTGATTGAGAAGATCCAAATTTTTGTACTGCTTTAGTGTGTCTTTACATGTTGGCCATTTATTGAAAATTTGTGCTTTAATAAGCTTAAATGCATTACTTCAATTGGTTAATAGATCGTAAGTTGTATCAAAGAAGAAATACTATCCCTCGATTTTGCATTATGTTAGCTAAGCAATAAATCATATCTCTTGAAACAAAAGAGATTGCAATACCGTAATCATAAACAATTTACAATACTCTTTGATTTCTAGTTCAATCTGTTCTCCGTGACTTGATTAGGAATTGAGATTTTAACTTATGTCCTAACTATATATTTTCGTAATACAACAATTTCAAAGTTGAACCATTTGAACCAATTGAACCATGGGAAATAAGGAAGAACGACTTAATCAAATAGTTTGTATTTAAAACATCTAGGTACTTCAAATATTCAAGAATAAATGTAGGCTGGAAATGCTTGAATGCCTCTTTTTCATCCAATATCATTTTGTGGTTCGTGAAAATGCCAATCAATATAATTATCTGATCTTTTTTCCAAGAGAAAATAATCATTATTAAGCATCTATAATATCACTGACTTTCTGGAATGAAATTTTAAAATTATGCTCAACAAACTAAGTTAAAAAACATCATTATACTAGTACTTTGGTTTAGATGCATTTCCAATTGATAGAATAATTTATTAAACTCTCATAATTTATTTTTTTCAAAGAACATAATAAAACATTAACATACTTTGATTGAATAATAAATTCTTCTCCAAAGTATCTCAATTTTAAGTCAGTGGCAAGACTAATGAATCGAATAGGTATCCTACGAATAGGTAAATTTCCTACGATAAGAAATTGATGATTTTATAATTAATTGTATTGTTAGTCAAAAGACACAGTAGAACGCTAATCACCTTAAATATTTATTTGGCAGTGAGGGACAATCTAAGTGAACGTTCACTCATAACAGTATTCCAACTAACTAATATTTATATATTTAAAACTATAAGATTGATCAAAAAGTTTAATATCCGTAGTTTATGTTATGATTTTAAGGTGTACAAATGCGTTATTAAGAAGTATAAATTTATGAAAAACAAATAGTTTGATATCAAAACTCATATAAATTTACAATTTAGCCAATAGAAGCTGCATAGATTTTAAACAATTTTACTACGTACCAATACACCATTGTTCCTCTAAGGAAATTCCAACGCAAATGCCATTCAAGAAAACCTACGTATTATAATAGGACTTTTCAAAAACAAAGTTCAAGACTGGAATGTTTATGGTCCTGATAACCAGTTTTGCTATCATATATCAGTGATAATAGAACATTACATTATATCTGTATGTAGAACAATCGTGTAGCATATAATATAACAATACTCGTTTTTATTTTCTCTATGATGTAGGTTTAGTGGAAAATTATCCCTGAACTCCGAATTTCCACACTACGACTAAATCTATAACTAGATCAACCAAAACTAGTGGAGTTATCCAGTAATAGAATTATAAAAAATCTAGCATACTTCAGCCATAACACAGCATCAGCGTGAAGAGAAGGGATTTTCTTATTTAAAGGCTAGATATGTGTGACAACCTAAACTTCACTCATTGGCTTTTTCAGATCTATCAATCATTTAGACAATAATAAGTAAACCTCAAAAGTATTTGTTCGTGTTTTCCAATGTACTCTTCATAATAACAGTCATTGCTGTTTACTGCGGATATCAAGTTTACTGTAATACAAATTACAATCTTTATCGATCTCTGTTATATTGAGTTATTTATATAGTTGGTAGGTTTCTTCCAATCTTAATGAGAAATTTTCATATTAAAACACCTCCCTGATCTATTATTTCCATCTAGGTATTTGGAAAAATCTATCCGATTTTTTCGTTTTGCTCGATTCTGACCATAACTCTAACACATACAGTTAATTTTACACAGAGAAGATAGATTATATTAAAATTTTCTTCAGACGCTATTCTGGTATTTATGTTAATCAATAATATTATCCTTACAATCCTTTTATAAAATAAAATTTCTCAATGAACAACATACGCTGTATACGATTAAAAGTCAATTCAAACAAGCCAACAATGAACATTTCACATTGAATAATAATGGAGACATCCTTAGAAAATACTAACTCTTAATCAAGATGCTAAAAGGTCTACAAAAAACCCATAAAATAATTACCTCACTCATGCAACACAGAATCTTCCAATAAATTAACTTTCTCTTGTGGTATAAAGATTAAAAACTAAATCTATCTATAATACAGAATTAATCAGTATATTACACTCATAGTTCCTATTTTATGGCTTGAAGTTCATCGAAGAAATAAACTTTAGCGTATAATTCATGACGGGTCACGTTCTAGTAAGAAACGAATCTTAAGAACGGGAAACTCTAGACAAAATATAGGTAATCATATAAATCTCTCTGGTTATAAGTTGTAAAATATCACTACTTAAATATGTACAAACAATATTCTGAAAGTGAATGTCTGACTAGAAGACAGAAATATTTACAATATGGGCTCCTGAGGATCAGGTATATTTTATACAATACACGCTGAAACGGTTATGATTTTCTCGTGGAATAAATATTGGTCATTGATTACTTGGGGGTTGATGCTTATGTTTATGCTTGTTAAATATTTTTGCTTCTTTATGATTGAACAATTTATTAATTATCGAATAGTTGGCAATGCTTTCAAATCACATTAACTGTACATCACTGACTAATATAATACTGTCAATATAATAATATGGCATTATCAAAATATGATCCAACAATGCCATAAGAGAATACGTCTAGTAGTTAAATAGGCTATTATGCGCACATCAATATTTTTTTGATTTGTTCAGAAAGTTCAGAATTGAATTTAATCACTTAACCCTATTGTAAAAATATATTTTTATCAATATTGAAAAGATGTTTGTTTACAACATTTTTGAATGTATTAGTACTACTAAAAAGCATCTGGAAACGCTAAAAACATGAGGACACTGGACACATTCTATTGACTTAACAGCTATGCTTGATTCACTAGATAAAGCTAATACTTATGACAGTTTATAGTGACTCATAAAACACCAAGCTCTAATTTAAAATTTTGCCAAAATAATTGAACGATTCGAAAATGTACAGAATTCAATAAGTGATAAAATCATGAGACTATTTTGTTTAGTCGATGAAGATGAAAATATTTCTTTCACATCCAAATTCACCTACAAAGTAGCTGGAATTAAATTAATAGGTGTTCATTCGTGTATGCATATGCAAGCAGGCACAAAGCAGTAGTCTATGTCTGTATGATGTTCCCGGCATTTAAAGTTCAGTTTTGTTGTTTAGTAGCTTACTTTAGTTTTGTTGGTGGAGTTTTTTTGTTATTTATTTATTATTAGCCTGTATACTATTCATCTCATCTAATAAGTAGGCCTTAGTTTTTTGGAGTAAGAGTTTTTTTTGCTCCAGCTTTCAAGGTTTGTAAATTCTATACAAAAAAAACCGTAGAAACCAATCCGAAAAAAGCCACATTGTAGGCGTCACGTCACGTTTGGTCGTGTTTGCTCGGTTTGCTGTTTGCTCAGTTTGCTGTTTGGCGAAGGATGCAGTTTGCAGTTTCTTATCCTTTTGTTTATTTTAATTTGTTTTGTTTTTTAAAACAGCAATAATGCTAATAGTCTGCAATATTCAGTCATTTTAGACTATAAGTCGATAGTTCAAAACTTTGATTGCAGCCTGTAGTTAGGTGAAAAGTCTGAAACTGATCATTTAAGTTACTGTTTCGTGAGGTTTGTGATATAATGTTAGTAGTACAAAATGGATCGTCGAGAAGTTTACAAATTTAATCCAAAAATTCAAGATTATAAAGACGTTAGAAGGGAAGATCGAGTTGAACGGCGAAAGAGTAAACACCAAAACTTCTTAGACCAGAGAAGAAACTATACTGAAGATTTTAAAGAAAACCAAGAAGATTCGCAAGCTGACATCCCTAAAGTAAAACAAACCAGTCGTGATCTTCTTCAGAAGTGGAAAGAATAACATAGGAAAAATGTGGATAAAAAGTAAATAAACCTTTCGTGGTAGGAGTGGTCAGACACACATGCTGCATCGCCAGTGTCCAACCACTTGCCCCTCTGACCCCTCTCAGGGAGGTGGGACAAGCGTCAAATGCTCAGGTTTATATGAAACTCATATTATTTTACTTAATTGTATGTTTTTAAAATTCTGTTTTATATCATGATAATTCCTTTTCAGATTGATAATTGTATTGAATTTTTTAATAAGTGCTGTATTATTTCTCAAGATCTTCTTTTTCCATAAATGTTAAAGAGGTATTATTCATCTAGATAAATTATTTTTGATCATGTTTCAATTGTCAATTCTCTTATTTTACTAATTAGATGCAGCATTAAAAAATAAAATCTATGTAGAATAACAGATTTCTTTTATATTTTCGTCACTTCATTAAAAATAAACAAAACTTACAACTCATTATATGAGATGTGATTGTGGATTGATGATAGTATGTTACAAAAATTCAAAATTTTCTTCATTCAAGTTTTTGCAAAAAGAATAATTTCTTGAATTTTCAACATTCCACTGATCAAAGATGCTCCAGACAAAAAGATATTTGGAGCACAGTTTTTAATTTTACAAAAAAATCTAATTCAAGATCTTTATAAAGATTACATCATCCTCAACTACTCATGATCACAATCTTGCTAGTTTAAAAAACTGATTTCATCAGCTAGGTTACAGTTGATTGGTTGAATGCAGTAGGCCTACTTATTCGGTGAAAATAGATGTTTTATATAGTAGTGAAATGCTTTGCATAATTGATTTATGTCCATGAATGAACACATTTTGTTCCAATCAGTTTTCTCAATTCGTACACATAATAAAACCCCGACTTCTGTACTAAGAATGAAAATCAGTTGACTTCCGTGGTCCCCTGTACACAAATTTTGAACCCGAGTGTTCAAAAATGAACAAAAAATATCGTAGAACAAAGTTTGAGCAATATAATGGATAAATTTCTGATATTCCATAATACACATTGATATAAACACAATTTCACAATATTACAGTACAATTAGTAGAAATTGACAAGCAAAGCTTCGCAACAGAACATCTAGTGAACTGTAACTCCCCTTTTAGGGAAGGATTTGTTTTGAAATGTTGTTGTTTCTATAATGTTGGTTGAGTTGTTTAATCGAGTCGCGGTTTGTAACTTGTTTTCCAAATTTCGGCTAATGTGACGGCCGAATGGAAGCGATGGAAGATGCACAGAGGAAGGGTGACACGCTGCACCATGGCCCAGGCCAGGAATCCATAGAAGTCCAGCTGCAATAGATGGACAAAAATATGAGTAATACGAAAATTGGGTAATCAATCAACTCGTTCAGTAGAACAGAATAGAATAGAATATTTTCTATTTTCTATAGTTCAATACAGTACAGTCATATGGATCACAACTTTACAATTGAACATTGTCAAGTACAAAAAAATCTCTTCAATATTTAACATAATACATGAAAATATAGATATAGTCTACGATACCATGCATAATTGTCACATAAAAATTCATTTACACTATAAAAAATTCTTTCAACAAGGAACTTATACAGATCGTTTTTGAAAGTCATGCTCTTAAAATCTATACTATTTGGCAACTTGTTTGGAAAAAAAAGAGTTAGCCTGTGAGGCTGAACGATAAAGTATGCCGCCAAACTAAATAATTCCAACGCCATCAACATTGTTGAAATTCAACTAGTACCCTTTTTTTAGGGCTATAGTTTCACCTAAACTTGCCATTATCAAATAATGTCAAAATGAATTATTATTTTGGGGTGAAAAATATTAACTTTTTACTAAAAATTCGTAGATTAGATTAAATTGAACAGTTTTCTCGAACTCACCTGCACTGGATTGGCAATGACCTTCTGAGTCTCGAAGGTGTAGATGATCCACATGGTGACGTTGCAGATGAGCAGGAAAGTGACAACCTGTCTGCCCGGCTTGGAGCGGTCGTGTTCCGGCAGGTGGACTCGGCGTCTAGCTATGTCGGCAATGAACAACAGTTGCAACACCACCTGTGAAAAATACACAATAAATTATTAAATGTAACCAAGGAAAACATAGAGGGTGGGTGAAAAGTCCGATAACGGCTTAATATCTCATACACAAAGGTAATTTGACTGTGGGTGTGATTGGGGATCCTACTCAAATTGAAATTACTACTTTACAAATCTGGTCCGCCATCTTGGATCCACCATATTGAATGCAACTTTATTTTTTTTAATAGGAAGGTGGTCATGCGATATATGATTTCGATACGGAATTACAAGAAAAAAATGAATGACGAAAACTGCACATTGATATCCCAAACTGTTTCGAAGATATTCACATGTCACAATAATCAATATTCACAATAATCAATATTCACAATAATCAATATTATTCAAAGCTGAAAGGAGAGAAAAAAGTCTGAGAACGGCTTAATATCTCATACACAAAGGTAATTTGACGGTGATTGGGGATCCTACTCAAATTGAAAATACTACTATGACTTTAAAAATCTGGTACGCCATCTTGGACCCACCATATTGAATGCAACTTTATTTTTTTAAATGGGAAGGTGGTCATGCGATATATGATTTCGATACGGAATTACAAGAAAAAAATGAATGACGAAAACTGCACATTGATATCCCAAACCGTTTCGAAGATATTCACATTATTAATCAATATTATTCAAAGCTGAAAGGAGAGAAAAAAGTCCGAGAACGGCTTAATATCTCATACACAAAGGTAGTTTGATGGTGAGTGTGATTGGGGATCCTACTCAAATTGAAAATACTACTTTACTATGACTTTACAAATCTGGTCCGCCAACTTGGATCCACCATATTGAATGCAACCTTACTTCCTAGGTTGGCTCACGATACATGATTTCAATACAGAATCTTGAGACAAAATGAATGGCGAAAACCGCACATCGATATCTCAAACCGTTTAGAAGATAATTCACATTATTAATAATTACCATGCAAATCAGAAATATGAAATATGGTACATAAGTGGTATTGGTTAATAATATGAATATCTTCTAAATGGTTTGAGATATTGAAGTGCGGTTTTCACCATTACTTTTTAATTAAAATTCGGTATCGAAATCATGCATCCCATGACCACCTTCCTATTTGAAAATATAAAGTTACATTCAAAATGGCGGATCCATGATGGCGGACCAGATTTTTAAAGTCATAGTAAAGTAGTTTTTCCAATTTAAATAGGATCCCCAATCACACCCACCGTCAAATTACCTGTGTGTATGAGATATTAAGCCGTTCTCGGACTTTTCACCCACTCTGTTTAATCAAGTAAGCTAATAGACTTGAAAGTACATCATACCGTAATGGTTCTTATTGAATTGAGCAATTAAAAGGTTTATACTCATTCAATTGAATTATTTTGTACTAGCAGGTAACCCGTGCTCCACAAGGGTCCAATTAAAAACTTGACAAACTGAAAACTTGAAATGAAAATTTAAAATAGGCCTATAACCATCCTCGGTCAATTAAAAATCTATATGTAAAATTTCAAGTTAATCAGTTGAGTAGGTAGTTCAGTTGTGATGGTGCGTCTGATTCGTGAATCTCCTGTCTCGTACGTATACAAGCCAATTCTTTCCTTCATTATATCATATATTATTAGTGAGATTCACTGTAAACTGGCAATATTCCATATTGATGGAACCTATCATTGCCATCCAGCCAATGGAGTGAAACTGACGGAGGAAGTTATCGTTGTAATAGATACAATGTCGATGACTGGATTTGTTGAAGATCTGTATTGTACTAACAGGAATTTACACGAGATTAGAACTAATAGTATTAAACTAAATAGTAAAGAAAAAAAGGAATGATAAAAAGTTCATAAAATTGAAAGAAAGGACAAATAAAATTGGGAAACTGATGAAATAGGAGGAATAGGATGAAAAGGAGAGAGAAGAAGGATGAGAAAAGAGAGGAGGACGAGATCGATAGGTTTGAAAAAAGAAGAAGAAAAGAGGAAAAGAAAGAGAGAAAAAATAAAATGAGTGAATCAAGGAGGAGTAAGTAAGGGAATGAATAATTAGGGGATGGGAGAGTAGTTGGAAGAAGTATAAGGAGGTAAGAGTGAAAATAAGATGGAAATAGACGAGGAGGAGGAAAAGAAGGAGATAAAAGAGTAGGAAAAGAAAGAGTCGTTGGATCGTTGAAATATATATTGAAGGAGAAGGATGATAAAAATAAGTAGAAGGAGGAGGAGAAATGAGAATAATTAGAACATTCAGATTTATTATGATTAAAATAAGAATTATTCATTTATACTAAGATAAATTAAACGAATAGAATTTCGACGTTTATTTAGTGAACTTGCCTGTAGCACAGACAGTATTCCAGTAATCATGACGAGCAGATTGGGTTCACTGGTCATAGCCGTGAGCGACCCGGCAATGATGCTGAACACAGCGTAGACGAACAGACCAAACGCCGACACACGCAGAAGGATGTCATTCAGGTCACTCTGTTCCTCGGCTCTGAACTTCAGATTCTGAACCCTGTCAAAAAAATAGAACAGATTACGGTATACATTTTTGAAAATATGAGATGAAAACCTTCATCGGAATTGAACAAGAATAGATTTAATCATCAGCTCCTGCAGAATGAATCATTAATGTCTAAAGTGATTTATTGTGCAGAAATAAACGTGTTTGATGAAAAATAAGGATCAAAACATGGTGGAACGTTGAAGTAAGGGGGTAGCGGAGAAGGCACATATAGCGCTGAAAGTGTTGAAATGCTTTACATGTATTCAAATGCGTCAATAACGTAGGGGAGCGGTGAAGGTAGCTGAGAGTGTTGAAAATAAATGCATAGATTCAAATGTGTCAAAACATAGTAGAGCGGGGAAGGTGGAATGAAGCGGATACATTCAGTTACCGAGCATGCATTACGTTTCAAAACTCTCAGACACCTTCTTCACCACCCTCTACATTTGTCACTCCAATAGCCTATGTATTGACGGAGTAAGCGGCCTAAGCGCAGCTCTGTTGGAAGACACCAGCATTAAAAACTCCAAAACTATTAAATATTATTTAGAAATGATGATTAAGGAGTCCCTTGAGAAGAGAGACTGTGATTTTTACAAATTTCAAATAAATGATTGTGTCATTCTTTTTGTGCTCATAAAAAAAACCTTTGAGATATATCCAATGGTGGGGGGAGCGCGTCCTCCACGTACTCCCCCCACCCTTGATCCGTCACTGGTTGCGTCATGGAGCTGGGGGAGAGGACACCCTTGTACCCTGTACCACAGTTAGTAATTGAAAGACTCATAGTCATTAGTCAGTCTGTTTCATTGAAAGACCATATTTATTCTCTTACAAAAATAATTTTCTCTTAGATTATTCGAATTTTGTACCCCTTACCTTATGAAACCGATTATAATAGCAATTATACTGAGACCCATCAGAGTGCAATGAGAAACGTCAGCCAGATAGATTGCCAGCAATCCAAGTTGTGGATGATGAATCAGTACGAAAAACAGAATTAGACAGATGAGCGATCCGACCAAAAGCAGAAGTCCGAAGAACAGTCCTTTGCTGGCGCCGACGCAGTCCATTCGGCCGTTGTGCGCATGCGCCATAGCTACAGCGCGACGCGACAAAATAACCTCCAAACGCTGTTCCAAGTCTTCTTCACCGTGGTATCTGTAAAAAAATTAATATTTATGTGACTGTGTGATTGTGCAGAAATTCAACTTAAATTTCGTGTAAGTAGGTAAGTAGTACGAAACATTGGAATCATTGTTTTTTTTTACATTATTCTTGGTAAGTTAGTTGGTGAATGGAAAATAGTTTTGTAGAAAAAATGCCGGTACTGCGGTTCTGCGGTACAATATACATTATACAAAAAATCTGAATCTAATTGAGGCTAGTCTTATAAATCAAGATCAATAATTAATTTCAGTCTAATCAAATTTTGGTGTACGATATTTCATTATTTTTGACATAGGCCTAAGTAAACCCCCCCCCCCGGCACTTTTCTAAAACATAACCTGAAAGTTATGACAGTTTTGTTAAGGTGACATTCATTTCATTCTGTATTTCAACTTTTCGTTATTTTTGTATTTATTATCTAATATTCAAGAATAACAATTCTTAGTGTTAGTTGAGTAATTTTACCAATTTTTATTGAGTAGAATTATTAGTTAAATCTGTAATATTACATTTTTCTTCTCACATTGGAATCGAATCTTCAATTCGAGATCTATGGAACTTTATAGTAAATGTCAGAGTTATCAATAGACGGATAAACTTTTTGATGGAGAATTTATTATCGTAAATGTTTGTTGCATTGTTCCATAATGTCACCGAGGCAGGGTTAACAAATTACTGGATAAACAGTTTATTAAATAGAATATATATAAAAATTTTAAAATAACATTTTCAAAATAAAGTTTTATTGAGAACAGATGTAGAATATGAATTCTAAACTTGTAAATTATAATATTTTGGTGATGTGTCTATAATGTTGGAGGCGTTGTCTTCGTGACTGGCAACTTGTGTCTTTTTCCTGTTCGATCTTCTTCTAAAAAACATGGCTGGCTGTTGCTTGTATAATTTTGTGCTCTGAGTTATTGTCTGTTTAAATGAATTTATTAATGTTTTAGATTGAAGTTTATATAAATTTTTGTGCAAAATTCGCTATTAGTGTAGTAAAGCCAATAGCCACTGTGTTTCAACTGTAAACTAGATAAGTATTTTAGTTCGTAGTTACTTGAAATCATTAAGCTTGTAAGTTATTGTTCTTTGTATATTTCTGTGTTTTGCCAAAATTTTCATCTGAAGATTATAAGTTAATTTGCTCTGAAAACTGGATTTCTCATTCATAGGCAATAGATCCATTCACAGTTTATCAAGAATCTATTTTATTGGAGCCGACAACTTTCCTTAGGTGATAGGTGTTAAATGCTAATCCAACCGTTTAAGGAAAAATTGGTAGCACGGCAAATGTTACCCCTGTGGTGGGACAGAATTACAAAATAAATATGTCCCAAATGGTACACCATGAAATCCCTGGTTATAAAAAATTATTAGTAGCATAGATATCTTGATAGGTTATGAATGGTTTGTTGCTGAGTGGGAAATCGGTTCAAGAGAGATCAAGTCCTAATGAATATATTATCTGTGCAGACTAGCAAAATGGCATACAATATGAAAAATATTAAAATTGATGATGAGTTAATAGCTACCTTAACACAACTGTTTGATAATTTTAAACAAGAGCAAAATGCTAGGTTTGATGAGCAAAATGCTAAGTTTAATGCTAGGTTTGATGATATGAAGCAAGAATTTGCTGAAAAATTGAGTGATAATCATGAAAACGAAAACAAATTGAAGCAGGATGATAGTAGTGTTAAGTTACAAGATCAACTCATTCAAGTTTCTGACAATGTAGGCCTAGTTACTGTTGTTGAAAGGGTCAACCATAGTGAAAGTGTAGAATTGAGTAAAGAAGTAGGTAGGGAGTTGTCTTCATTGAAAGTCAACTATCATGAAAGTGATATTGCTACATTGAAGGTTAGGAAAACTATAAACAAAGTGAATGATTACATGAGACAGGTTTCTGTAGAGGTTAGGAAAAATGTAAACAAAATGAATGTTGCTTTGAGTCAAGTTGATGAGTTCAACTTTCAACTGAGAATTGAAAAGGTGTATGCAATGCATTCTCAAGTGAACATGACGAACTTTTGTAGGCAAAACTGCTTGGTTGAAACTAATGAACCCATGAATAAAATCATGCTATTGAAGAAAACAAAGCACAAAGTCACGATTGATGTATTAGTATTCAAAGGTTGTTTCAAGTTGCTTATTTACAAGATGATGACAATGAATCACATGATGAAAGGGTATTCCCCAACACACAATGATTAGGAATCCTGTGTCATGCCGGGATTCAGAATAGCAATGACCGTAAATACTACGTATGGTAAGAGTCCATAATTGTATCTTTTTTCTTTCCTGTAGCCTATTTTCTTGGCCCTTAATCTTTTCAATTTTCGATTCTTTCCTGTCTTTGTGTAATATTCAGTAAATTTCTTCTATGATGCATATCTTAACCAATCTTGTCCATAGTCATTTAAATTTGTATTTTTTCTGAAATAATATTAGAAGTTGAAATAGTAGCTTATTTTCCTAATCTTTAAATTGATGATAAAATTTAACTTTTCCAAAATCTATCCATTATAGTGTAAAGAATTGTTTGCTTGTGACATACTTTTTCATCATGTATCACTTATTTTGAAATGTGTGTTGTTTTAGGGAATTTATTTACCCAATTTTCTTTTCCTCTTGTTTGTATTTTTTAGGGAATTTATTTACCCAATTTTCTTTTCCTCTTGTTTGTATTTTTTAGGGAACTTATTTACCCAGTATTTCATCTTGATCATCTTTGTATCATAATCTTGAAATGTTTATACTTATTATACAGTCTTTAAATTTTAAATTATTTTAAAAAATAATTGGTTTAATTTAAAACGTTGTGTTATATTATCAATTGAAATGAGTTAAAGGCTAAAATTTTTCTAAAGTGTTTTGTAATTGATATTTTTTTTCAAATTTTAAAAAACTGTTTGTTCTATAAATTTTGATATGATTGATTATCGTTTGAAATGGATGCTGGAGTGTATGTAGAATTTTTAGTGGGGTTTGTTGATTAGAATTTTGCTGGTATGTGATTGTTTTTGAGATGGAAACCCATTATTGCCTAAAGAAGGAATAACAGAGGTTATGACTTAGAGAGGCAGTAATGAGATAATATTTTTTGTGTTGATTACTTATGTTGATTGCCATAGATGCAAAATAATGATTAATAATGTTGATTGCCATAGATGCAAAATGATGATTACTGATGAATATTGTTTGCCTTTGAAGCAAAATATTATTGATGTTTTGAATGGTTTCTTGTTTAATGATTGATAGTAAAGTTTTGTCATGAAATGTAGTTTGTGTTTAGAACATTGAAGAGTCGAAATAAACTATAGTATCCAACAAACGATGATTAATAATATTAAATAATTTGCTTTTTATACAATTTTTGAACAAAATTAAAACTAAATAATTTTGAAACCCTGAATGATAAATCATAAATGTGAAATGAACATGCTATAAATGAAATGTTATATTAAATAATAATGAAATGCAAATATATTATGAAATGATTGAATAGAAGACCAATTGTCTGAAATTATTGAAATATGTATTGAAATTAAATTTTTTGTTGTGATAATCTGATGTTTTTTACAATTTTGATAATGATACAGGGTGTTATGAAATTCTATTTCTATTTTGAAGAATGGATTAAAATGTTGATATTTGAACAGTGAATAAATGAATTTTTTTAAATTATCATTGATATGTCCATATTTCACAATTTATGTATTGCTGACTGTATAATAAGATGTTAACAAATTTCAATTTTATATATATTTAAAATTAATTTTATGTGTATTAGATTGTATGGATAGCCTAATCAAGTTTTTCTTTTTAGTTTATAAGCATTTTAAGATAACAGGTACAGCACAGACATTAACATTGAAATAGTTATCATGTGAATCTCGAAATCAGTAACAAGTGAACGCCATGAAGAGTGTTAAGAACATTTGGGTGATTTTCAAACTAGTGTGACATAACTACGCCAATATCTACGCCAATATCTACGCTGCGGCCTACACCAATAACTACGCCAATGTCAACACCAATAACTACGCCAAAATCTACGCCGATGCCTGTGCTGATGCCAACGCGAATATCTATGCCAATAGCTACGCCAATGCCAATATCTGCGCCAATGCTGATGCCAAAATCTGTGCCAATGCTGATGCCAACAACAAAAATCAATGCCGATGCCTGCGCCAATGCCAATAGCTATGCCAATGCCAAAAATCTGCGCCAATGCTGATGCCAACACCAAAATCAACGCCGATGCCTGTGCTGATGTCAATAGCTATGCCAACGCCAATGCCAATATCAACGCCGATGCCAAAGCCGACACCAAAGAATACGCCAATAGCAATGCCAACGCCTATTGCTGACCAAGTATCTCAAACTTCAACACTACTGCATTACCTGGAGGTAATTGCCATCCATGTTCACATTCACAACTTTGAATTCAGAAGAACAGTCACAGTATCATGAAAGAATTGATTCAAAAAATCCTCTCCTAAATTATTCCTGTATGCAGAACTCTAAACCTTGAAAGCTGAAAATATCAAAAAACCAAACCTTACCTAAATTAATCCTCACCTAAATTAATCCTGTATGCAGCGTCTATCTCTTTTCCAAAAAACAAATTACATTGTCATTTCAAGCCTGAAATGTACATTGTATAATTACAAATATGATACAAAATTTATGTGACTCTGTATTGAATTTGGAATGCAGCCGTCTACTACAAACATGAAGCAATGCTAACTGAGATGTCACCGGTATCAAGTTTGGAATGCAGCCGTCTACTACAACATGAAGAAATGCTAACAGAGATGTCACCTGTATCGAGTTTGTATGCAGCAGTCGACTACAAGTATCAGCCCAACACTACGTGCATCCAGATCAGCCCAACACTTAACGTCATCACATGGAGTCACACTTAACTGAAAATCATACTGAGTGCCTTAACGGACTGTTTTCCAAAATGTGCATCAATAAAATCAACTGCGTAAATAGTGAAAGAAATGAACATTTTTTGATTTATTGAAATTTTATGTGAAAATTAAATGTAACAATTCATCAATTCATTTAAAAAATAAATAACAATAATAAATTTTCCATTCAACATAAATAATTTTTTTTATGCAATAAAAATTAAATTTTTCTATCTATTAAATTTATGTGCAATTTTCAAAAAAAAAAAAAAACTATTCTTTACATATTAAACTTTCTGTTGAGATATTTTTCTTTAAATTATAAAGCTAAATCAAAAGTAATATTGATATTCTATATTTTGAAATATTGTTTGGAAACATATAACAAACGCTATTGATGAATTTTTATAATAATTTTCAATTATAGGGTGACATGTATTGTTTTTCTAGAAAAAATGTTACTGTTCTCAAATTTAAATTTCAACAATTTTCATTAGGGTCAATGTAAATTTTTCTTTGAATTTTCAAACAGTAAAATTTTTTTATGTCAAGAGGGGGGTATTTGTAATATTACATTTTTCTTCTCACATTGGAATCGAATCTTCAATTCGAGATCTATGGAACTTTATAGTAAATGTCAGAGTTATCAATAGACGGATAAACTTTTTGATGGAGAATTTATTATCGTAAATGTTTGTTGCATTGTTCCATAATGTCACCGAGGCAGGGTTAACAAATTACTGGATAAACAGTTTATTTAAATAGAATATATATAAAAATTTTAAAATAACATTTTCAAAATAAAGTTTTATTGAGAACAGATGTAGAATATGAATTCTAAACTTGTAAATTATAATATTTTGGTGACGTGTCTATAATGTTGGAGGCGTTGTCTTCGTGACTGGCAACTTGTGTCTTTTTTCCTGTTCTTTCTTCTTCTGAAAAACATGGCTGGCTGTTGCTTGTATAATTTTGTGCTCTGAGTTATTGTCTGTTTAAATGAATTTATTAATGTTTTAGATTGAAATTTATATAAATTTTTGTGCAAAATTCGCTATTAGTGTAGTAAAGCCAATAGCCACTGTGTTTCAACTGTAAACTAGATAAGTATTTTAGTTCGTAGTTACTTGAAATCATTAGGCTTGTAAGTTATTGTTCTTTGTATATTTCTGTGTTTTGCCAAAATTTTCATCTGAAGATTATAAGTTAATTTGCTCTGAAAACTGGATTTCTCATTCATAGGCAATAGATCCATTCACAGTTTATCAAGAATCTATTTTATTGGAGCCGACAACTTTCCTTAGGTGATAGGTGTTAAATGCTAATCCAACCGTTTAAGGAAAAATTGGTAGCACGGCAAATCCTATCCTATTCAATTTCATATAGGCTAAACATACTGCATTTTATCCACTTAGGTATTCTAGCCTCTGAAATTGGACTCAATCGACTTATGACTACTCATGGTCAAGTAGTCATTGAAGGGATTAATATGAGTTTTCCGAAAGTAGGATTCTTGATACCTGACAGAGTCTGTTTATGCATAAACTTCTCGTTTTTCTAACTATAGGCTTAATCATAGTCGATAAAACCCACTTCAAGAAGCTCATTTGAGATTCTGAGTGTAGGATTCCACATAGTTAACAGATTTTGTTTATTTATCTACTTTTCGTTTCTTTGAATGTTACTGGATTCAAGGTTGATAAAAACTACTTCAATAATCACATTTTGTATACACTGCAACATTAGTACTGCCAACATCATTATTTACATTTCAGATTACATTACAAAGAGGGTATATACTCTGGCGTTTTATTTTTTCTATTATTACAATGACATCATCATCATACAGAGACGTGTAACAGCCAAATACCATAGATTCTACATGAAATTTGCAACATAAATTTTTTAGTAAAATTTTCGATATTTTTGAAAAACGTTAGTAACTAGTAAACTATGAGTCAGATAAATCAGTCAATAATATTCATATAATTTGTTACTTGTATTACGTTTTAGAACTTTGTTATGAGCGCTCAAAGTTGAAAAAGTAACTTATATTCGACGAGTTCAAAGCCAAATTCCAAACAGTTTCAACAATCATAAACTTTTCAAAAACGCCAAACAAAAGAAAAAATTGTACGAATCTTATTGGATTCTTCTTGCTCTTTCCAACCTTAGCTTTGGAATTAGACTGATAGTTTTCTAGTTATTGACGTTTATCAAAAATAAAGAAAATTTTATATATCTCGAAAACTAATAAGGCCGATATAAAACATTTTTTTGGACATTTTTGTTGCAAATTTCATGTAGAATCTATGGAACTTGGCTGTTACACCTTTTGTGGGACATTCTGTATATCATGATCATGTACCTCGGATAGGATAGCCTAAATGTATTATAATTTCAATAGAATTACATATTTCTCATTTGTATATAATTAATTTCTTAATTGTATATAATTTCAATAAAATTACAGAATTATTATAATTTTCTGACAGGACAATCACATGCTGTGCCTTGGATAGGATAGCCTGAATGAATATAATTTTAATAGAATTACAGATTCCTTATAGTTTTCTGACAGGACAATGACATGTTGTGCCTTGGATAGGATATAGCCTAAATCTACATAATTATAATAAAACTACATATTTCTTGAAATATTGTGACCTTGGATTGCGTCCAATGTGCCTCCACATGACATAGATGACAGCGGCGCCAATGAGGCTGTACTCGATGATGAAGGGAAAGAGGTAGGGAGCCGAGTCCTGCACAATGTTGCCCATGATGTTGACGCGGCCGCATGTCTCCGGGTCGATGTTGGTGCCATTCGAGCTGACGAGGGCCGAGGCCACGGGAGCCAGCGGCGAGTCCCCAGTTATGTCGTCCCAGAACACTTGTGGCTTGCTTGTGGACCCTAACAAAACAAACAACAAAATCAATCCATGGCATTATTTGGAGTTAGAATGTTCTCAATCATAGTCAGTTCTCATTGAGTTTAATGTAAAGTTGCAACTGAAGCGAAAGCAGACCCCTTTTGGTGACTTCTATTGCGGTATTGGGAGCGGGAATTTCGGGATTTATAATACACTTAGGCCTATATAATGAATAAGAGCACAATATAAATATGAACAACACTTATGTAAATCCTCGTAGAGGCTAGTGTGCAAAGCAAACAATTGAAGCAAAGCTTACAGTTTTTGAAGAATGGAGAGTTCGAGAACATTAAAAAGCTTATACATAATATTATATTGCAGGTTACAGCAGAGTGCAGTTCTTCAGGGCATGAGAAAACCATTTCTGCTTTTCCATAAGCTTTTATAACCACTCTTCCACTTTCACCAAATTGCCACACCAACCACTTGAAAACGATGCAATTTATAATTGCTAGCAACTACGTTATGACTTTGGCTGATGGGTATTTGACTTAGCTCAATTTATTATTATAATATATATTAAATTAGCTCATTTTATTAGAAGAGCCGGCTCCAACAAATTAGTAAAAACCCTTTCAATTAGTTGAAGCCTGTGAAATAAGAAGAAATTGTTTTCTAATTCAGGGCTACACGAAGCTATATCAATCCTAATCCAGGGTCAATAGAATGTTGAGTAGGTATGATTCCCCACGTTCAAACCAGCATGTGTTATCTAAACTAACATAAAACTTCAAATCCTATCATGAGAAAACTTGCAACTCACACTTGGACGAGTAGTCAGCCAGCTGTTCAAAGAGATACTTGGGCGTGGTAGAGGTGGTGGTTGTTGTGGTAGTAGTGGTGGTGGTTGGCACGGTGGTCGGCAGAGCGGTGGAGGGGGGAGTGGTGTGGTAGGGGGTGGTTGAGGGAGTTGCGGCGGTGGTGGTTGTGGTGATGACGTCATTGACGAGACGTTTGGTGGTGACGGCGGCCGAGCGAGCTGTTGTCTGCACGAGTTGGGCGAGTGTGGTGAGCGGAGTGCGAGTGCTCAAAGGTGTCGCTAGTTCGGGCAGCGGCCGCGAGTTGCCAGCACCAGCCCCCGAATCGGCCACAGCGCGGTCGCGGATGCTTTCTGCGCCACAACACACAACACACACGCAACCGGTCACACACAAACACACAAGCCCAGACAAACACTAAATAATGAATGTTTCACTGTATATTTACATTTTAGATATCACATTTACATTCAAATCAAATTTATTTTGCCATAATAATAAAAATAATAGTAGATAATATAAATTAAAGTACAGTTATGATTAATACTTATATAAAAACGAGTAACTTTGTAAATCTCTCACATTAATGTAGAGAAAATACATTTTTCTTTGTAGTAATAAGATACATTTGGTAGAATCTAGATCAAAGTCACAATAATTATTAACCCCTTAGAGATTGGGGATAGAAACAGTTTTATGTTGTGCCTCTTGTTTCTCTCCCAAGCATTGCAATGATTTGTGGTTTTGTCCTTCAAAATTTATTGAGTACTGCACATGTTATAAACATTGAATTAGGGTCTTTGTAAGAGTTGTACAGTACTGAGTACTGTACATGACAACAATTGAATTGGGATCGTTGTGAGAGTTAAGTTTGGATTCCTAGTTGTTCTACAGATCTGTGTATTTTAAAAATGTACTGAAGTGAATGATGTTCCTACAGAACAGGATTCAAAACATTCTATTAAACAAGTGGGATTAATGAGAATGGTTCTTCATTTTTTTGTCAAGTAGGTAGGATTTTACAAATTCTAGTGTGATATCACTCACTTTCACTTTCATATCTGACAAAAGCAAACGGTCCTATTATCAGTATTATTCATTCTTATATATTATTTTATCTCAATCAATATTATTAATTATATTGATTACTTTTATTTAAATTGCTGATATTTTATCATATACGACTGAGAAACCAAGCAATTAAACAGTCAAACTGTAAACAGTTTAACTGTTATATCTAAATTTGATTCTAAATTATGTGATCCACAGTTCTCTAAAGTTAGATTGTCTAGAGATAGGACCCCACTAGAAGCAAAACATTTAAAGGCTCTGAATGTGGAATTGGAAGATCGTAAGTCTAAAGGTGAGGAGGATTTGACCATTAAGTACATTAATGGTGTCCCCAAGATTGTAATTAATAAGCCAAAAAACGAATAAATTCCAACGGTACACCTAGGAACTATAGTATTTATTTCCAGAATGTTAATGGGCTGAGATCAAAACTAACGGTATTATCCCTCAACGTCTCTATTGCTGATAGTTATGACTTAATTGCCTTGGTTGAGACCAATCTCACCTCTGATATTAGTGATAGTGAAATTATTGGTATTGATTCTTATAGTGTATATAGATGTGATAGATCAGAGCGCACTAGTGATAAATTGAGTGGTGGTGGAGTCCTAGTGGCTGTGGATAATGGTATTTCTAGTTATCCTTTATCTGTTAGGTCTTGTAAAAGTGAGTGCCTGTTTATCCTATGTTCTAATTTAGCTTGTAAGTTCTTGATTATTTGTGCATATATTACTCCTAGGAAATACAAGGCTGTTGGTGATGTCCACCTCTATGAGGCTTTCTGCAGTTTGAGGGAACAATGCAAGGTCCTGACTAGAAGATGTTATGATGCCTATATAATGGGAGTTGAGGATTCTGTTCAGACCAATGTCAGGTCTTTCTGGTCACATGTTAATGGATTGAAGAGGGCCTCAAACAAACCTGCCATCATGAGGCTGGGTGACAGGAGTGCTTCAACAGCTGTTGGGAAGTGTGAACTCTTTGCTGATTTCTTCTCTTCTACCTTTTCTCATGACACAATACCTGTTCCTGTCTTTGATTTTGGCTGGAACCAATCGGTTCCACCCTGCTGCATTGCACCTATGGATATTCAGCAAAGGTTAGAGGTCTTGGATGTTGGTAGGAGCATGGGACCCGATGGTATTCCTTCACTGGTGCTCCGGTTCTGTGCCCCTGTCTTGGCTGGACACTTGGCGGTTCTTTTTTCCAATTTGCTAAGGATAGGCATTTTCCCCAAGGTTCTCAAGAGTGGTTTTTTGGTGCCTGTCTACAAGTCAGGAGATCATTGTGAGGTGAAGAATTTCAGACCTGTAACTATTCAGTCTGTGATTGCCATGGTGTTTGAGGGTGTTGTCATGGATCATCTTTATTTCCACCTAAGAAGGTGTATATCTCTGGAGCAACATGGTTTTTTGAGATCTAGATCTACAACAACTAATCTGCTGGAGTTTCAGGAATATGTCATAGGTGCCTTTGTGGATGCTTGTCAGGTTGATTGCCTTTCTGGACCTATCAAAGGCATTTGATAGAGTTGATCACTCTCTGATGATTGCCAAGCTGAAGGGTTATGGTTTTCATGGTTCCCTGCTGATGTGGCTGGATAGCTACCTTAGAGACAGATCATCCCTTATTGTGAGATATGAGGGTCAAGAGTCATCTCCTTTTAGGGCATTGTCTGGTGTTCCGCAGGGCTCACACCTGGGCCCTCTCCTCTTCAACTTATTTATGAATGATATTGGCATTGTCATCTCATGTCATTTCTTGATGTATGCTGATGATGTGAAACTCTTTGATGTGGTGAAACCTGGTCTGGGGCATGTGGCTTTGCAGGGCTCACTTGACAGGATTGATGAATGGTGCCTCAATAATGGTATGGCCTTGAATGATGCCAAGTGTGTCATTATGTCTTTTAGGCGTGGATCTAACGTACTTGACTTCCAGTACTTTTTGAGGGGTGCTCCATTGAAGAGAGTGTTGAAATTCAAGGACTTGGGCGTTGTTATGAGTCCTTCTCTTAGTCCATTGGAACATATTTGTAGTATGACATCTAGAGCTGGGTCTTTGCTTGGTTTCATTTTCAGGTCCTCAAGAGATTTCAGATCTCCTTATAGCCTCTTGGTACTGTTTAGGGCTCTGGTTCTGCCTGTCCTGGAGTATGCATCGGTTGTCTGGTCGCCTTATCATCAGTATCAGATAGATCAGCTACATGGGGTGCAGAGGCGATTTGTAAGAATGCTTGGCTGTAGGATGGGATTTGCCTACTTTGATGTTCCTGTGATGGAATTGGAGAATCGTTTCGGACTCTTACCTTTGGCTCAAAGGAGAAGACTCAATGATCTGGTGCTTCTTTTTAAGTTGGTGAATGGGATATTGGACTGCCCTGAATTACTGGCTGGCATTGATATTTGTGCTCCACGAGGGACCCGTTCCAGGACCATTTTCCGCAGACGCCTTCATACTACTGCCTATGCCTATAACAGTGGACTGTCTAGGATATTACGATCGGGCTGTGAGGCTGCCGCAGCTGGGATAGAATTCTTTGGTGTGTCTGCTATGGCTTTCAAGAGAGCGGTTTTACAGCTGGGTCTATAGTTTTTCTATTTTGCAGAGCTAAAATGTATTAAGGGCTTGTTCTCTGGCTGCTTTCATTGTATTTCTTTCCATTTGCTTGTTTCATTGTTTTTTTGTTTTTTTTTCTTATTTTGTTATCATTTGTATCAGTTGGCTGTGTTTGGTTATAGTGTTAGTGTTATTGTGTTATTGTTATAGTTATTATTCTATTGTTGCACTTGCTGCTATTGAATTACTGTGTTTCCTTTGTTATTGCTACAAATATTTTGTTTGCTTTTGCTTTAGTCATTGAATTTGTGCTGATAGTTTCTAATGCATATTTGTACATTTTATTTCATATTACTGTTATAAGTTGTTATACTTCTGAATTGCTAAGTTAGGTACTTATTTGACTCTATGTTATGTATCTCATATTTATATTTATATGTGTCTTGTTATTTTTGTTGATCTTGTTACGATTGTATTCTTTTAAAATTGGTGTATACCGTTGGAAATGTAATAAATAAATAAATATACCAGGGGAACTACTACAAGTAGTATCACTTTTTTCTTTGAATATATTAGGGTAAACCAGCCCACGTTGAGACACCAAAATTCAAACAGCTATAACTTGGACAAAAATAAAAAAATCCACATTTTTTAATTTTATATTTTTTGTATTTGCTTACACTTTCATCCTTGAGGATGGCAACTGCATTGATCGTCAATTGATTTTTTTATTGCAAAAACAAATTTTTGGGGTGTCCCAACCTGGGCTCAAGATCGGCCCATGATGGGACATCCCTTGCCCAGGTTGGGATATTGAATTAAAAATAAGTAATTCATTATTTTTGTTAATTTATAAAATTGTATTATAGTTATTGATAGTATAAATACATTATTTGATTTTTTTTGGTAAAAACTATTACCAAAAGTCATGTGCACAAAGTGTGTTTGAAATGGCTACCTCTGAAGCTACATTACAAGCTATAATCATATATATAATATTTATTTATAATTTATTCCATTGATATGTAGCCTACATTGAGTAAGATAAGATTCAGAAGCAATGCTCATTGTTATAATATGAGCATATATCATGATTGCAGTGTCCCAAGGTGGGCTGATGGTCATGTCTATGTTTTAGACAGAATAACTGGATTAAAAATAAGAGTAAAATAATGTTCTATATGTCATAATATTCAAAAAATAATACAGAATGCATATTAGGTGTGAGACCTACCTTAAATGGTGAATGTTTAAAGTAAACATTAAAATTCCTCTTCTCAAAAAAAACTTTGAGGTTACAAAAACATGTTTTTAATTTATTCTTAATAATGACTGGTGCTACATCTGAAATTATTATGTCTGTAATCAAGGCTATAAACAGCTAATAAAACATCACAGTCGTTGCCAACCCAACACTTACTATTCCCACAACTTGAAGTGTCCCAACGTGTGCTGGTTTACCCTATATGATGATGTTAGAAGCCTCCAAAACGATTTTTCTTAATATAAACAAAAGAAAGCATGTCTTTCACTAACAACTTCAAGTTGTGCCAATGATTAGTCCCAAGGCTCATTTTTTATTACTGCATTTCAGTTTCGAACAGCATTTTACAGCTTCTTAGTGCAAACATTTATACATCAACATATATTTTTTTTCAAAGCGAAACACGTACCCCAAGTAGCTTTTTACAGCATTTTAGTGCAAACATGGTCACAAAAAAATGTCCAAAATTGTATTATTTGAGAGAAAGAAATTCAGAAAAAAACATGATATGATAGTGTTACCTAGAATTGAGAACTCATGATTGAGGTTCTGCACAACAGAGCTGGTTGGGAAGATGCGTTGCAGGGTGCTGTTATTCTTCTGTAGATATCCGGTGATCTCTTTCAGACTCTCCAGAACCAGAGTTCGAATCCAAACACACAGATTGGTGGCAACAATGTGCATTAATCCGAATCTTGCAATCACTTTGAATCGGTGGATGTTCAGCTGAAAATAAAAATGTTATAACTTCATTAACCTCAAATTATCATTAAAACTTCATTAAACTCTGAATTATCATTAAAACTTCATTAACTTAAAATTATCAGGTAGAAAGTTTATTCATTCATCCACCATTTGCATAAACACATAATCATAGAATGATTGATAAAGGAAAAACAGGCTTAGTTCTTAGTATTTCAATCCTTAATTTAGATTAATTATATTTGATAGCTTCTTACTAACATTAACCTGACTCAAATCGTCATTATTTTTCTGTCCCAATTTACCTTGAACTGAACTTTTGTGATGAGATCTCCTTGCAATGATTGTTAATTTTCTCAGTTACAGAGAAAAAAAAGTTATTAAATTAGTGTTATGAGAAAATCAGTTTTTAAACTGAGTAATTTTTCCTTAAACATTTCAGAAAAGATTAGTGAACAAACATGACACATTATATTTGAAGTTAGTCAAGTGGGTAATGTAGATTCTTACTCAATCTACGAAATTGATTACATAGTCAATTCCATTCTATTGACAATACTTTAACTTTTAGAATCTAAGTTTGATGTCTAAAATAACACATCTTTAGGTGTACTATAATTATAAAGAAGTATTAGATTTTCATATCCTACATACCCTGGAATTCATAAAGATGAAGTACATCTGCATAAATGTGAAAACCATTTGGAGAACGGGGTTGACTCCACGCAGCACTTGGTAGCAGGGAGATGAGAAGGGAATTTCAAAGAATGCACCGAACTCCAGACCATTGTAGATCATTGTGGCCAGACCGAAAGCTGAAGAATAAAAATGATAGAATATTAGTTTTAATATCTTGTGGTACTGACCAAATAGTTGAATGTACCAACCGAATTCTCTCGTGTTATCAGTGTTAAAACAGTTATACTAATTGCATAAAAGGCCTTTACCATTACAGGACAATTCTGAAAGGTAGAGAAGCTTAGATAGAGGTCCATTCAATATTGTCGAGTTTGTGATAAATGAATACTCATTACAGTAAAAATGGGTTGAACGATCCTTGAATCAATACAGGACCATTATCAAACAATTTCCAAAATATTAACTATTTCATCAATTTATCAAATAATTTAAGGTACAAGAATAATTCAAATGTTATTTTATGTAAAATGGTAAAATGTATGAATTGTAAAGTTAATTTAAAAAAAAAATGCGTAAAAGAGTGTGTCAAATTCTCACTCGAATTCGCGTTATTTTCCTCATCATACTACTGTTTTGAAAAATTTTATTTCATCACGATTTCGATTGATTTGATGATAACCTAATTGATGTTATTTTTCTTCCAGATGTACGAGTACTACTTACAACTCCAACAAGAAGTTATCAGTTAACTACAAACAATGAACAGGTAATGCCAAAATCATCATTCAAATAAATCTTAAACTGTTGCAAAGATAATTAATTTTTGTAATTTATTTCACTTATGAAGTTGAACATAACCCATATGTATACTGTGAAAAATCCCAGATTCGTATAAGAAATAGACATGGTAATGAGTTTCAAACTCATCCAAGAATTATTTCCTCATCAGAAAATTAATACTATATTCGGTCTGGATGAAGTAGGTTGAGATTCAAGTCTTCATCGTCAATGATATCAGCGTTACCAAGCCATACCTTTTTTAATTGAATTTGTAGGTACAGAAAAATATCCCAGATCACATCCTGATTCGTTCAAGAGATAGATATGGTTTTGGGTTTGAAACTTCCCGTCTCTCAAGTATTATTTCCTCATCAGGAATTTAATACTATAGTCTGAGTGAATTGAGATTTGAGTCTCCAGTCGACATGCCATACTTTTTTGAATAATTGGATTGTTGATTTCTGTACTAACAAATGAACATAAATGTGACCCACCGATAGCTCCGACTCGTAGAAAGAAGCTGCCGTGACTGTGGCTGTTCTGCGATGTCTTGCGCTTGCGCGGTGTGGACGGAGTGGGTCCAGCTTCTATCTGATCAATGGACTCTGCCGCTGCCTGCGCTGACAACTTCTCCTGGGTCGGACTGTCGGCACCCTTGTTCTTCTTCAGAGTTCCCATGCCCTGCAACAATCCAATTTGCCCAATCAATAACCGATCAAGATATCAGTTTATAACAGTGAGATGAATAACCGATCCAAATCTCTGACAATCGAAAATAGGTGAATTAATAACCTACCTATACCGACCACTTTTTTAATTTGTAAAAGTGATAGATTGGTTGGGAAAAATCGATAAATAAGTTAATCGATGAACATACGAATTTCTTACAGAGCTCTTACACCCAGTAAAGATTAATATAATATCATAGATAGAATTTGATTCGATTTTACGTTGGCTAGGATGGTTAAACATAATACAGTAGATCAACTCTAGTCCAATTGATCGATAAACTCATAAAATTTATAAAAGAATTTCCAGGTCCTGCAATAATCCAAATAAAATGATTGTATGAATTCGTAATATTGTAATCTATTAGATTAGTAATCAATTACATCCCTTACATTATTCATACTAAGTCGATGAACAAATGAATCTGTAAATGTATCAGCCACTAAATATAATCATGTATAATAATCTATGAAAATTTGTATTTTCGGTTGAAAATACTTGAAAAACTAGCTTCCTCCTGTAGAGGACTGTAGAGTCATACCATACACATCATGATAATATGGAAATTCAATTGAAACATGACTAGGTTCATTATTGGTCATTCGATTGGATCAAGTTCTTCAAAAATGTATTATTTGTTAGAATTCAGTTATTTTAAAGTAAATTCAACTGGATAATCAAATTACATGGTATCGATCTAAGGTTCATAGGTTTGGTGTTAGATGATGATGATGATGAGGAGGTGTAATTACGTAGATTCATATATTCGATATTATTAATTATTTATTGGGGTTAATTATTAGAGATCTATATCTATGGCGATTCAATTAGATTCTATACAGATTATCAATTACCCAGTTGGATTAACATGCTATTAGGGATTAAATCGATTCAAAGCGATTGTACAGCCAGTATGAAACATATCATTTTGCGATCAGAGATGCATTTGGTCAATGTTTTCACAATCATTATGATTCCATTAACATTATCATCTTTTGATATTACTGTATATAGCACTGGAAAAAGTTGAATTGAAATAACCTTTCCAAAATTTTACAATTATTCAAAATGAAATTAGAATATATTACAGTGATTGTTCAGCAGTCAGATGGATCAAAAATTTTAGAAATGTAATAATCGCAATTCACTGTACTGTTTGGGGTCTGGAGCTTGGCCTGATCCCGGGCTCGGAGACCGGCCCTAAAAGTCCTTCAATTCTATCATTTTCGACAGGGCATATAGCGCTAATCTTTTATAACTCCGCAAGATTGCCAGATCGTCTATCAACAATGTAGAGATATAGTTAATTGACGGAATATTCAATCTCAAATTATGTTTTTTTATTACTACTTCCACTAAAACTAGTCACTAGGACTAACCATTAATTTTGTTCTCTTATTTCTTATCCTAAAATATTAATTTTTATTGCTAAAGTCTTCCAGTGAAGCCTACAGTTCTAATCTATAATTCTTCTACTTTAAATTCTTTCGCTACACATTTATTTAATTTATACTTTTTTCACTTCACCAGCACTACACCAACTCGAAGGGCTTTGTTCTCTTCAACCTCTTTATCAACCTCTCAGGGCTTGTTCTCTTCAACCTATTTATGTAGATGCATAACAATTTAATTATTATCTATAGTTATTATATTACAAATTGCTTTTTCATATCATATTCAGTTCAATAATTATTTTCTCAGTCTATATTATGTAAATTCAACTATAATTTTGCTGTATTGTAAGCTATTGTATATAGAGTATAAGCCAGTATATATTGCAATCTACATAAATAAAGAACTCAATCAAAAAAAAATTCATTTTGCAAGTTTTTCCCTCTAAATTACATAAAATCATACCCCAAAACATTCTTTCTTCATTCTCGATCAATGATATGAATCCTGATAAATTATCATTTATTGTCAGAAGTATCATTTCCAAGCAACGTACTTTAGTACAGATTCATATTCAATGTACTTCTCAACTCAATTTTGGAATCTGCAGATTTTTTGAAGAGTATCTAGAATCTTATTAATTTGACTACCGAATCTTTTCATTATAAAACTACTTCCACTCCCTAAAACTAATAAGTTTTGGAACCTCATGCTTTTTCATGAGAACACAATCTTGTGAATGTTATTAATCTCAATGATAAATTGTTCATTATAAATGCAATCATCCACTGAAATATTACTGTATCAATTGAACAATAAAAATACATTATTGGTAAGTTATCATGAAACTTTCTTCCAAATCTTCTTTTGTATTATCTCCTTATAATATATTATACATTCACAGATTAGAAACAAAGTTCAGGTTCAAGAGGGTTCAAACAATGAATACCATACCCAATGTAAGTTTTCATTTACAAAATAAAAAGGATCCTACCATCTGCAGCTCACTCCACAGATGTCCTGGAATGTCATAATATTCATTCAATTTGTAATAAAATCAAAAGCCACTCGAAAATAAAAAGTAAATAACTACAAACATAATTTGAAGGGGAAAAATATATGAACAACAATGTTTGTGTTCGATTTCCTATGAGTGAATAGAAGGGAGAAATAATATAAATAAATGAACAACTAGAATTTACATAATTGACAGTTAATTGAATCACACCCCAAATAGTCCAACATAAAACACCGTCAATGACGATTGTACACAAACTAATAGTAATTGGAAGCAATTGTTTTTGGAAATGACAGAGAAGATGAAGCACAGATCACACTGAAGAGTCCTAGGAAACAAACATTTCAAAATGAGTAAATTTTCGTTCAGAGAGAAATTCAACAACAAAACTCACTAACTAGTTTTTGACAAGAGTCAATAAAACCATATCTTCTTTCTTATTTTTCAAACATGATCTTGAAATAAAACTTTCATTTTCTCAAATCGGTCTCGAACGTCTGCCAATATATAATATTGGATCATATATCATATAGTATGTTCTAGAGCTCTTGAGAGGATATAGATATGGATTGTCTTTCCCATATCCTCCTAAGACCACTGACCGCTCTCTGTATGCACACACCCTAAGGCCCCGGTTTCTAAGACTTTTATTAAATCAAATGTACCATTTAATCTATAGGTTTAATAGTTCATTATATCTAATAAGTGTCCTAGAAACCGGAAATAGATGTGTTTTTGGTCTTCTCATATCATATTCTTGAGATAATAGTAGTAGTCAATTTCCCGAGCTGAATTAAGTAAATTCCTTAGCAAATTCAGTAGCTGAATTTCCCTCTAAAATGAAACATGTGAAACCATGAGGGAGGTAGTACACTGATATTACTGAGGAACAGAAAAGCCAGCCAAAAACAAAAGCACGAGCCAAACACAAGACACATTCAAGGTGGTCGTCGCCCAATGCTAGCCAGTCTAGGCAAGACACAATCAAAGTGGGCCGACGACCAGGCCAACCCTAGGCCGACAAACCGCGACACTCAACTCACCGCCGGTGGACTCGTGTCGTCCTCGGTTGATGACTGCATTCGCATCAAGTCCTTCATTTTACGTGGGTAGCCGTCGTTCTACCATCAGACACACAGTACATATCTCAGCAACAAAACAATATTGAAGCAATAAAAAAATATTGAAGCAGATCTACCTAAAATATTAACACATCTAGCAAAAATAATAATAATTATTAAAGCAGATGAAAAATATTGCTGGATACTATAGATATTGAAATACTGATAGAGAACAATATTGAAGCAGTTCTAACTGAAAATATGAGCACATCTTTCAGCAGATCTAATTATTTCTAAGCAAATAAAAAATATTGGCAGTAGTAAGAAATACCAAGATAATAAAAAAAACTAAACAATCCTATTTCAGCAGTTGTAGTTGTTACATATTTTAGAAAATGAAAGGTAGTGATGCTAGTAAAAATAATTATTGTTAAAGACCACTATAAAACTACTGCAACATGAATATGCAGATTTGTATTATAGCAGGAGGTTTGTAGCTGGAATAATTTCCAAATCTACATACTGGCATTTTTAATTTAGTTTCCCCACCAATTTTATCACCACTGTTTGTGAGGAAATAGCAAAATACTGATGCTAGAATATATTTGAATAATTTTATCATCATGGTCAAGAATGATTGAAACTATAGCTAAAATGTAACAATAAATAAATTATATCTAAACACTGATTAGCAAATCATACTGATGCAGAAACAATAGGGAAGAATATACAGGCAAAACCAAAATGAAGTTAATATGGCTACAATGAGTTTTGTTCTCTAATATTCTTACTGAAACGCCAATCTATTACATGGCTAGAGTAATAGAGTATTTTTGGATGATATTATTTTTTATTAATTTATCTATAATCTCAATAATCAGTTTCAATACTAATTATTGAAATTTGAGAACCTGCATTTGTTGGAACTCAATATTTTCTAGAGTGAAGCTGTAACTTTCCCAAGCAGTGCTGATAATAAATAATGTTCATCACTAAGGCTGATTGTAAAGTGCTCACCCAAATCAATTTATAGGGCAATTAGTTCTCCCATAACCTTTGCATTGCAATGAAAATGTGCGTGATAAAGTCAAGTTCCTACATTCATTCATAATGTGATTTTATTATGTAAATTAATTAGAAGTACGATAATCAACAGTATAGTAGGTAAGCCTAGGCCATCCTCAGTACAAAATAAATCTAATAAAAAGCTTTTACATTAATAATTGAATAAAACTTATAAAAAATTAAATGGAGAATTCAAAATTTAATTTCCCAAGATATGAAGCCACAATAATAAGAAGCATCTAAGCTACTATCATTCCTAATGATAACATCTTGGTTCATATTCAATTCCAAGTGCAATTCCAACTAATATTGTGCAATTCTGGTGAAAAGATTTATAAAGTTAGCACAATACTAATAGAAATACAAAATATCTTCTCACCTGGAAAATATTCTTATTTTTGTTTCCCTGACTCGGTGGATTTGGCGGAGTCTCACCAGCTGTCTCTGTCTTAGCGGCCTCTTTCTTCGTCTCTTTCTCCTTCTTCTTGTTCTTCTTATTCTCCTTCTCCTTCTCTTTAGCCTTCTCCTTCTCCTCCTTCTTCTTGTCTACCTTTTCTTTCTGCTTCTTTGGCTTTTTCGGCTTTGGTTCACCGCCTTGGCAGCAGGTACTTTCTTGCAGAAGGAAGCAGAAGACGTAGAGCAGGAATAATATGCTAACTCCATATAGATATGTGAAAAATCCCTGTGAATGAAAAAATAATACTTCAAATACAAAATAATATCAATTTATTGAATAAAATGTCATGATTATATTTGTTACCCAACCTCATTCTCATTATTATCTCAGAATTTAAAATCCGTACATTATTTCGCTCATATATTTTGGCACAATTTGAAATACTAGTCATTCTTCACTTCGTAGCTTTTACGTTTTACTTGATCGAAATCATCAAAATATAGAAATTCAGAAGTTGGTTGTATTTCATCATTAGAAACAAATAAATTAAGATGAGTTTTATTAATGAAATTGTATAATATATATTTACGTTTTCAAGAGTTTTGAGAGACCTTCAAAAAGTCAACGTTCAAAATATTCAACTTTCTTCATTTGAATTTTTGTAGAAAAATTTGATTTTCCAAATCAATACTATTTGTATGATAGAAAGAACATTCCAAATTAGATTATGATAAAGAAAATACGATGACGATTTAATTTTCATCGTCCACAATTCTTGAAATTATTAGAAATAATCTTATAATTGAGAATTTTAGATGGAAAATTTAACTTTAAAATATCAAAAACGTCAACTCACCTCGTAGTAAACAACGGGTAAATTGTGCGTTACAACCTCGGAGACAACGTATGCAATGCATATTACAACCAGGAGTTTTGCATAGATGAAACTCATTATGATGAAAAGAGACGTCCTGAAACAAAAGAAAAGTATTGCTTGTTAATGAAAGCATTGAATATTCGGAAATTACTTAGTTCAACAATAGTCGAAAATAAATTAGACTGTTCAACTCAATAAATAATTATTGTGATAACGAGAATGCAGAAAGAGAGGAAGATAGGTGATGAGGAAGAAAATGAGGAACTTCAATTTGATTTTAATTGAAGTAATTTGATTTGAGCAATGAACTAGTTTTTCCCCCTATTCAGACCATTACTATCACTATCATTTGAATGCTCTTATTATATTCAAATTACAATATTTTAAAACTTGTTTATCATAAATTTGCAACAGAGAAACATATAAATTATCTGTGCTACAATTTTTATTCCAGTTGATGAGAATTTCATTAGTAGTATCATAGAAAAATACAAGAGTACGAGTATACCTAAAAGTGTATCATATCCTCTTTATAAGAAAGAATTCGTGCTCGATATCAAAAATAACTACAAGAATCGTGCATTACTTATCGCAATAACTTATCGTATTACAAAATATCATGAATACCTTAAAATCAACATGACTTGCAATCATATTAAGTGATAATACTAAGAAATTCTTAAGCAGAAGAGACTGCAGTTTTTTCAACAACTGCCTTGTTGAAGAATATGTGGTTAAAAAAAGAAACGAAGGGAAGAAGGGTCTAGAATGAGATCGGTATATTCGATTGATGGACGAATGGAGAATCAATAGATTGAGTTATGAACATTGAGTCATCAGTGTCCAATTCCAAAGAAGATTATTTTACTAGTAGAATATTGAAGCTGTAATGTTGAAAGAATCCCGAACGAGAATGAAGCTTCATTCAAGCTATGGTATGTGAAGTACTGATTTAGGCAATACATTTAGTTATGAATTCACACCGAATCAACTGCAATATGTCTTAAATCTTATATCAATCGAATTAAAATTTCAAAATATTTGTATATGAACAGATCTTGGAGTACTTTAGTCTTCTAGGCATTGAAGTTTTATTTACGAAATGATCGTAACGTAGGTACTTTATATTTCTTGCTACTGGAGTTTTGTCTGAAAACGTTGATCCTCATTCCATAATAATGCATTCGTTAATATTTCAGTGCAGTTTAGGATAAAAGAAGTTGCCTGCTATCTTGCATCTTGAATACAGTAGAGCCCTAAGGGAAAGAGGTGGCTGCCCCTTCACAGTGAAAGTGCTGTGATAGCACTTTTAAGCACCCTTCAATATCCGTTTTCCAACATTTCCCTTCAAATGAAAGTAGCTAACAACGGTTTCATTAATTTTTATACGGCAAAAAAGTGAGTTTTGAGAGAAGTGTTTTACAGCGTGTGAGAGAACGTGTCAAAAAGTGAGAGCAGAGCTTGAGTAAGAGTTTTGAATATAAATGAATAAATAATGACCTTTATCAGTTTTTATTTAAAAATACATACTTATGAAAGATAATTTATTATTGTATTTAGTCCTTTGTCCAGATCCCTTGAACAATTGACTTTGTCTCAAATGCCCATTCCAAACAAATAAAATACTGAGCCATATTAGGTGAAAAATGCTTGATACTCATTAATTAAAAAAAAATGATCCACCATGTTGCACAAACGCTGAATGAATACTGGGCTCTATAGAAACACGAAAAAAACAAAAGTAATGTGACTATTTTGCTTTTAAGTTTCCTATTAATTTAATCCAATTTTATATTACCCATAGTAGTTTCTTGTAGTTGATGATAACATCAACTAAAGAATTGGGAATCGCCCAGGAATTACTTACTCCGTGATTGGCCGATGTTCTAGCTCCTGATTGGCTGAAATGTTAGCTGGATACATAAAATGCGAATACGATATTGAATGAAATGGCGGTTATTTCTTGTATCTTGTATCGGATTGAGTCTACAATACGACACTTTGTCCAATATTAGATTATTGAACATGACGGTTCGATGCGAAAAAAATTAATTGGCTAGTTTTTTGTAAGCTAGCTTTTTTGATATGAATAATTATTACATTATATAATACTATATAAGTCATTCTTAATGACACGAACCTTATTCAATTTTGAATGCATTTTATTGGAAGTAGAATTATTGATGTTGAATCAAACAAAACCAAGTTCACGAGTTTTTCGAAATATGACTGCTATAATAGTGATCTATAAATCAGTTTCAAAGTAATAAATTTTGGAACCAGTATCGACATTTGATTGAAATCATAGCCATTGAAGAGTTTATTATTTTAACTCGTACTCAATTCTACAGTGATAAATCTTTGTGTTATCTGTGGTATCCCCTAAAACCTTACTCATTATTAGCGAGTAATCAGCATCCAAAGTTTACTAAAGCATATGGTGGTTTGTTGTAAACAAAGATAAAAATAATCTTCTCCACTCTGGCCAACTTAGTTCAGAGTTAGCATTATCTCAAGGAGTTGATAATGATAACGAGCTAACTCAAGCATACTCTCAGAGTATACATGACATAATAGATTGTCTTTGGATCTTTTTGGTCAATGAAGATCGTCGATGAAAAATTGAGGCAGAGTGTCAAAGAAGTACAGTTAGCTATTTCCAACATGTAGCATTATAAAGATTAAAATAGAATAAACAATTTCTAACAGTTGATAGGTGAAGTAGTTCGAGTAACGAGTTTATATGGAGGAGTTGATAGCCAGCCACCAACTTTCAAAATATGGAAGCATGAGCTCTTCATGTATTCTTCCCATACTACATAATATTTATTTACCTTAAGTACCATGATACATTCCCATCATACTTTTCTAGTACTGAAATCACTTACTATGAATACTATAAATGCATAGTTGTATGTATTAGTTTGCCTCTTCGAATACTCCTGTTTCAATCTTGATAAGAGTTACTACGATTTTTATAAGAAGTGTAAAATAGTTGAAAATATGGTTTCCAAAATTATCAGTCGTCTAATATAAAGCACATTTGATAAGAAATGAAGATGAATATTAAGAATTGTAGAAGAATATTTTTTAAATTTCCAGGGTTCCAAGATTTACTTCACAAATTAGCTTTGCAATTTCCAGCGATTGTAAAGGAAAGCGTAGCACATACTATATAGTTCGTTTGGCAACAGAAAAAAATAACACTCGTTCACATCGCTTGTTCCTGTGTGGTTTGGCATAAGCAGCGAAATTTGATACATGAGTGGAGAGAAATATTGATAATTGAAGATTTTTTTTCAATGTCCAGCTTTGTGAAGAAATATGAAAGGAAGCGTGCCAAATACTTTACAGTTGGTTTGGCATAAAAGCAGCAACACGGGTTTGGATCCTGCGATGACATTCACTTAGAACTGTCAGCATTGGTTGAATGAGAAGCATTGATGTTGTTGATGAGGAATACTGACAGTTGACAGTTGTTGAAAATTGGTTGACAGTTTAACCTGAATCTCACTTCAGAATGGGTGCTGCTGCTTTTTACAGTGACTCGAGAAAGTGATAAATTTCTCTAATCTCCAGAGCCAGAGATTGTCGGTCGGTCTAGAGAGACAGTTGGATATGAAACAGATGTCGGACGAAATCTGTTTTGACCGAGAGGCTCATTGACAGTTTTCCAAGTGGTAGTTCGAGATTTATTTATTAATTGGTTTCTGTTTTTCAATAAAAAATAGTATTGTGTAGTCTGGCTTGCGAAGGTCTGGTGTCGAAGTTTTCAGGTCGCACCTGATCAAGTTCTGGGCGACCAGAACTAAGTTTTAATTAATTATTTGTTTTAGTATTAGTTTTTAAATGAAAATGACTTGATTTTGTCAAATATTCACCACAACAACACAAAAATGACTTGAGATTGTCAATAATATAGATATTGACAACATCGCCTTTAAAAACTCAAAAAGTATTAATTTTCTGTCGATTCATCAATCGTACCTCGTTGGCGGCTCCCGGGATGGACCATGGGACGACGTCGGTCTCGCCTTTTTCGCCTCCAAATCCTTGTTGGCCGAGTTATTTTTCTCCGGTGTGACGTCACTGTGGATGACACGTGACACCGGCAGTGTTGCCATATTGTCCACCGACTCCATTGCTTCAACGGTTGCCACTTTTACTTCACCCATTGTTGTTCATATTATCACCATATCACCAATATTATCAATCTATCTAGCAGTCTAAAGTGTTCGATTCAGCATTCGATGTTCAGGTTAACCTGTGTTGTGTGGGACAAATTTGTGATTCGAGGAAGGCAAATGAACTGGAGAGTCAATCAATGTTTCAGCTGTAGTTTTTGTTTAAAAATAAATAAATAAAATAGGCGGAGTAGTAGAATCCAATCAGTTGTAAATACATGTTCTTACAAAAGCCTAGGTTGTGTAGTATCTAATATCTAATGGAACTGATAGTTCATAGTTGTTTTGGTTTGATGAAATTGATAATTATTGTTACATTATTATGAAATTGGTAATGACATTTCAATGGAATTTCATTATGTAGGTTCATAGTATAATAACATGTTTATACGAGAACCTAGGTTGTGTAGTACGGTACCTAATTTTCATTGGAACTGATAATTGTTATGTTGAAATTGATGTTGGAATTTTAATGGAATATTAGGTAGGTAGAGTATCACTTCTTTCCTTGTTTTATCGACGATCGAAATATTATGAAAGTCGAAACTGTGTTTTTTTTTTAATTATTATAGTCCATCAATATTTCAAACAGCAAAATATCAGTGATGAGCCAAGTTAATCATTTATGAATAATTTCCTGTGCAGTTCATAGTTTTGTAATGTAAATGAAAAACAATTCAGCAATAAGATTCTATTACAGATGAGGAATTACGAAAAATCGATTCAGTATAACCTAATCCAAGCGAGCTATGATTAAAAATTAAAGATATTCACGAATATAATCGTGTAGTTGAGTATGATATATGATATCTCAAAACCTTGTCAATTGATACAATTTTGAATGTAAATTAATGAAATGGTTCACTAGTGGGTTAAAGTTTGTGAGGGAATTTTCAAAAATGGAAATTTACGAGAACACTAAACCCCCGCGGAATAGGGCACAGATTTCAATCTGATAACAGAGCTCTAGAGGTTCCTGGCTTTTAGCTTCTGGAGAGCAGCTCTATGGCGCATGCGCTCTGAGCAATTGAAGGGCTACCAGCCAGCCAGAGTTCAACAGGCCACTATCATCTACTTACTAGCTTACGAGATCAAAGATAATTCACTCGATGAAATCGAAATGCTCGTTTATTGTTCTGATTTATTTACAAACAAGCTAGTAAATGGAAAAGATCAAACGTGAAGTAATATTGGTGATTTGTTTGGACATTCGGAGTCCACTGATCTATTCCTGTAATTCTGGCCTCCATTATGACTGGGGAGAGATTTTCGTTAAAATCGTTTTTTTTTATTCTTTGGATGAAAATAAGTGCATATGACATACATTTTCCAGAACTTTATTTTTTGTAGATTATGGAGAGAGTGTACCAATACAATAATCAGGGTTATAATTCATAAATGAAATTTTTCGTAAAATAATGTACGTTGCCATTCTCATATTTTATATTGGGAGTTTCTTGAAAGATAGAGAATAATATTGTAATCATGATTGAGAGGCATTTAACAAAAATTAAAAATTATTTCGTGAATTGATATAAGAATTATTTGATATCAGGGTGTTTTCACATGATAAGATCAAAATAAGCCACTACCAGCCAAGGAACTGTATGTTGAAACCATTTGAAAAATCTCAATTAATCACTTATAACGTTTTGAATCATTATACAGTTATATCACCATGTGTAACCATTCACTTTAAAAACAAAAATCTAGAATAACTCGATTTCTGGAACATTGCTCGCATCAGAATATAATGCGTAGTATTGGTATAGCCTAATGTCATGATGTACCACTGCTTTTAAATACATTTATTTTAAATACTCGATTACTTACAATAAATTTGAAAGATTCATAACACTGTAATAGAAATAGATTCAACGATACAAAATTGTGTTAATAATTATTTTTGTAGTGAACTTGTGTTATAAATGCAACGTAGATGAGAGATGAATTTGGAGGTGATTGCGTTTGTGTATGGTGTAGCCTGCTTGCCTGCCTCAAATTACATCGAATTTCGGTAGCGCTGTGTGTGTCTAGTGTTTTATGTTGGTGGTTTACAATTTCGAAACCATAGATTGGAGAAATATCAGTTACTGACGGTGAAACAACACAACACTTAATTATCGCGCACTTCTCACGAGCAAAAGATGAAACTCAGACAACGAGCAGGCAGAGTCGTTTTTCGGTGGAAACGCAGCCGAGAACTGAGCAAAGGGAGCGGTCACGTGATCGAAACGCGGCCACGCCATTGGCTGAAATCGGTCCAGGGATGCTGGCCCAGATATCGACCTGCCCCTTCAATCCGTCGGCTAGGCCACCCGCTCTACACGCCCATGCAAACCTCTATTAGCTGTAAACCTCTCAAGTACACTGCGATCCGTCGCTGTTAACCGACCAAAATAAATAATAAATCAGGCGAAATTGAGCTGCTCCATCTTGCCGACGGCTTCCTTCGTTGTCGGTGTAAATGCCTCCCTGAAGTGACAGTATCCATTCCATCAAAGATCATAAACGTTATCAATTAACACGATCCAGTTTACTGGAGGTTTTGTGAAGGGGTCAAATGTATTGTAATGTAATGTGTTGTTTGGACACAAACACACAAATAATAATTTGGACCTGTAGAATATCAATCTTGATAATATCAGAAATCACAAAAAATATCATTTTCAATTCTCCATTATGATCTCATAATATTATTAAACATTGTATAGTTGATTGGTTATTGATGTCTCTCCACATTATGGAAATAATCCCCCATGTAATAAAATCAAATCCAACCCACAAAATCAATTTACAAATCTGTTTGAATCATGATAATTATTATGAATTTGGGTGCAATATTTCTTTTGATTAAACCATTTCTGTATCAGATTATTATACAGATTATTGAAGTAGCCGAATACAATATAAGAAATGCAAATTTTGTAGCCAATTTTGTTCAAAAATTCTTGTGACGAAACTTCAAATTTTGAGGAAATATCCCAGATAATCAGCTATAAGAAAAATAACTCGCATAGAATCTGATATGCGTATGATTAGAATTGTTGAAGGACCATTAATGACAAAGAAAGTTGCCATTGGCCATTAGTGACATGAATCCGCCGGTAGACATGGACATTTGATCATCTCATCAAATCTCCCTCGCACTTCTCAATACCCACAAACAATCTGAAAGCTCATGTGAGCATCATCCTCGAAAAAAATGTTCAGAATGTAGGAAAAAATGACGATTGCTATACATTAATATACATTCATTATCATACATATTCATTATAATATCCATTTATTAATATACATTATTATATTTGCTAGCTGCTTTAGGTGTTGAATCATTTATTATCTGTAGGTGTTGGAGAGAAATAATTAATGGAATAAAACTTGTCTTGAGAATTTGAAAAAATTCTCCGATTCTAACTACATTAATACATTATCCTGATGTACTGGGACTATATAACTGAAAACTCCACAACATAAACAAAACTGACTACCACATACAATGTCGAATGTAAAGTACGATCAGGTACCAACTGCCTGAACTACCTAAAATCATGAAAATACCCAAAAACATGTGGGAGAATTTTATCGGAGAGATAAATCGTTGATTTATTTTCTCCTCACGTAGGCCTATGTCAGGACGTTTGTTTATAATGCGAAAATACTCAACACACATTTCATGTGAATGAGTGGTGCTATCAAGCAAGCTACCTCACACAACTGTGCGTGAGAATTGAGAATTACCGAATTACAAGGCTTGTCTACACTCGGGGGAAAAGAGATGTTCAGGAGTGATAAGTAGGAAAGAGCAAGCAGAAGAGGATGAAACTGATGATATTCATGTTGATAGAAAGAGAGGTGAGGGGAGAGAGATCTGAAGATTCGCATATCAGAGCTAGGCAGTCATTTTTGTTTACTTCCAGAGCGTACGTACTACGCAGTAGTTCATTTCACTCACGCTTCTTGACTTGGAAATACTTCTCCCTCATTTTATCTCAAATTCACGCATCCCCTTACCTTGTCTCTCTCAGCCTCAGTCTCCCTCACACTCACAAAAGGTGAGTTTTCTATTCATGAATTTGCGTGAATGTGTGTAGGTACGAGTGTGTGTGCGTGTACGCATTGCGTGAAAGCATCTGTTGTAAGTGTGTGCGTGTGTGGGTGTGTATTGATCTGCTTACTTTCTCCCTCACGCATATTCTTCCTCTCGCCCACTCCAGAGCGTGTCATCCCCAACAGGCAGCCTGCAGGCATTTATATTGTCAAGAGCAATAATAAATAGGATTGCGCACTCACTCACTTGTGCGTGATCATCAGGTAGAAGAGATTAGGATTCGTTTCGAATTTCGGTGGACGGCGAGTAGGTTCATGAAGTTTTGAAAAATTAATTGGAGTCAGTTTCCATCATTCATTACGATGAGTTATTACTGTAGATGCGAAAATATTTTGGATCGAATGAATATTGTTTCATCTTTGAATGTGATTGTGGAGTGAAAGAAATATATTTGAAAATACATGAATTGGACAGGAGAAATTTAATAAATTGTAATAAAATATGTAACGAATTAATTATTTGGATTAGAATTATTCAGTGGATGAATTAGAGGAAAAAACTAATTTGGATATTTTAGAGAGAATAAAAACCATCATTTCCAGGTAAGATGGGAGCATTAACAACAATCATGAGCATCAAATATCGATAAAATTATGACCAATATAAATCATGAACAATGAGATTTTGATACTACATGGTATATAATATTGGATATTATAATATTTGTTTCTACTTGTCTCATAATATTATTGATTATTCTAGTATTTAGTCCATTCAATTTCATTTATGAGTTTTTGAGTATAATATTTTTCAAATAAAAGAAGTGTAATACCGAAAGTTCACTGACAACATTCAATAAGGAATTCAAACATGAATACTCTCACAATGCTCCTTAATAGTTCCTAAGGTTAATAGTTCATTATTAATTTGAACCCTCCAAGTAGAGTGCAACCTAATGTTATTCAATATTGATGAGTTTGTTTGATGACGGGAACGGAGAATCAATAATAGGTTACTGGAGACTGGAAATAGTCGATGTGGATGAATGACTTCTAACCCCAACACCCTCGAAGCTAAAACGTGCAAAGCTATTAAGCCTTATTCTGTAAGCTACATTCAAAATTTGATGTTTGTTAATTCAGATTCAGACTCGGTTGCATTCATATAATTTACATGATTCATATATACACAGAGGAATTAATTTGCTAAACTTAGTTTTAAACTATGAGTCTATGAGCGAGCTTCATAATTCATTGTTTATTTTTTCATTGAGTGTAGTGTGAAGTAGCCTGATAGGTCTACTAGCTGATTCCATAAACTGAATTGAGACAAGAAGCATGTTCCATGGTTGAAAAAATCCTCGATCGATTTACTCATCATTCTCTATTCACGACTCTATCGAGAGTCGGAAAGCTGGTCCGCTGGTTCATCCACAAAGCTCCATTGGAACAGTCATCAAATTGAGAATAAACCAATTTCGTACTTAATCCCAATTCCCAACATCAAATAAGAAAGAAATTATATTGTATTTTCTACTTGAATCGTTTTATTTACAAATAACTTAAATTTCAATTCTGTAGTTTTTGTATAGGCCTAAATAAATAATCTATACGAATGTAAGTAGAGAATATGGTGTTTTCATTATTCAACCACTTGAATAATTGATCGATTTCAACAGTTACATAACTCGGATAACAGTGTTCAGTCCCAACATTTTATTTTCGACAAAAACGCATAGTGAAAGATTTATACTAGGCTATTCCTTTTCATTCCCAATTTATCAAATACTATTATTCATAACTTAATTGAATTGCTTTCGATCAAATTCCATCAATAACACGTTTCCAATCTAGAAACCTCCATTAAAACTATCATCCCCTCAGAACAAACTCTACATTGAACTCCATCCCAACATTTTCTTTCTGAAAAACCAGCAGTCACAGCTGGATGAAAAGCAGACTTTTCAGCAGACAATCTGTCGGAGGTTAAGTAATTGCGTATTGTCTTGCAAAGAAAAGAGCTGGAACTGGTGTTCGACTTATTTCTATTGTGAAGCTGAGTTTATCTCCATTGTGAAGTGAGAGCTGCAAGAGAGCTTTGATGGTCGACTATTACGAGATAAGCCGGTGTCGGTGCATTCACAAGTTGCCGATCGATTTTTTAATGAAGGTGCAATGACTCCCTCGAGGGGCTGATGTTCTTCTCGAATCAACTTCCATCACCTTTCAGAACCTACGGACCTATTCCGATAAGGGGAAAGTTCCTTATATAGAACAGTTTTGTTTGGTTTCATGTCACGGTACACCGTGATGCAATAATAGCTACGTTGGTTTCTATGAATGGGGATGGTGGATATTATAGGAAAAGCATTACCAAGCCATCCATCTTCTGTTAGAGGATAGTGGATAGTAACATTCAAAGAATAACATTAATAAATTCCTTCCATCTAAGGTTCTATTTTGGTAAGAGGGGAAGTTATTGAAATAGAATGTCATGTTTGGTTTCATCCAATGATAAACCGTGATGCAATAGAGGTAATTCACGATCAGGTTTCTTCATTTGACAGTGAATACTATATTATCCATGTAAAAATAGTTTTGCTTATGCTAGGTACCTAGGTTGCACCAACCTAGGTTGAACCTTGCCTTTAGGGCTACTTTTGAATATAAATAAAAATTGAAATCTAAGTAGGTACCCTTTTTAAATAATTCAATCACGACATGTTTCGGCCATTATCAAGTGATTTGAAAATAAATAAAATTTAATAAATAGATAAATTAATTTTTTTAATTTATAAAATAAGTAAAATTTATTTTCCAATCACTTGATAATGGCATTATATAGCTGAAACATGTCGTGATTAAATAATTCAAAAAGGGTACTTGGATTTCAATGTTTATTTATATTTAAAAGTAGCCCTAAAGAAAAACAGACAATATAATATTTTTGTTTGCTTTAATTAAGCGTCGTAATAGAAACGAATGGTCCTTATAGGCCTGCAGTCATGTTAATCTCGGTAATTAGGAATAATAGATGCATACATTAATAAAACTATCCCTCAAATTTGACGTTAATTAGTTGGCACAAAGCTAAATCAGTTGAATCTAGGATCAGTGCTATTTCAAGTTGGTAAAGTTAATTTAAAATCCTGGTTTATGACACTCTTCTTCTACAGTAGCATGATCCACTAATGCCATGTAGTGTCAATAGTTTTGTCTGTTCTATGCTATGTTCTGGTTCCTTACACTTTTGGTCTTGATATTATCAAGAGGATAGAAAACCTTTTTTTGCATTGCAAAAATATAATTTGAAGTGGTTACATTGATCTCTAATCTGTAACTTTCTAGTTCATATTGTTTGCCTTAATTTAGGGAGCATTCAGTTTTACGAAGAGTTGAGGGCATTGATTTCTACATTGACAATTATTTTCGAAGAATCACATTTTGTACTTAGGTATGCTAGATTGGATTGGAAAAACATGTTTCGAATATTATTTATGCTGCTTCTATGTCGAGTGAATTTGAGTCTTGTTGAACAGGTGTTCCAATCATAATATGAATAGCATACTCACATTTTACAAAGTTATCCAGTTTTCTGTTGCATATATAGGAGTGTCTATTAATTTTTAGATTTCAATGTAAAATAAAAGTCTGGCTAACTCTAAACTTCCATGGATCTGTTCAATAATTCGAGTAATACTCAGACTAATTTCTTGCATTGAAAGAAGTCTACTGATGTACTTCAGAAAAACTAAGCCAATTCCTTTCTCTGATACAACCAAAACGAAAACGTCTCACGTGACGAACATTGCGTGACTATTTTCCACCTGTTACAGCCCCAGTGACAAAGTTCTCCCAGTTCAAAGCAGAAGTACTTCCTTGATTCCTTGAAAGTTTAATTTATGAGCTTGGATGCAAACTTCCCATTCCAAACAAGTATTCCAGAAAAGTAGTTTTTTACAATAGACGAAAATAATATATTAGAGCTCATAAAATGGAATGATCAAATGTTTTTCCTGGTAGCATTTTTCTAATGATGAGAAAAGAGTATATGAACGCAATAAAAAGGTAATACACATTTCAAAAGGGAGACTCCCCTAGCACTCTCTGATTCTTTGTTAGAGAAAAATCTATTCTAAAAAACTAGTTAGACAGTAATTATAGGGACATAAAGTTGGTGGAAATCTGACAGTATTATCTACCTCCTTTTTGTGAATGGTGTTTTGTTTTCATCTTTCTCGCCATTATACCACATAGCTTCGTGATCATAAGGTTTCTTGGTTCCTTCTCAGTCATTTTTCCATTTTCTAATGGGAATCTTCTTCATTTACCAAATGGATTCTTCTTTTTTTAGTTCCAACTTTTCATTCTATGTTTCTTATTCACAACCATTTATACTGAGTCTGTGGAGACGAGTATCAGACAAGATGTGTAGTGACTTTCAAGACTGAAGAGTTTAAAAAAAGTAGACAATAGGCTGATAATGATAAATTGTTCATATACACGTAGTTACTCATGACTATCTTTTGAGCTTTGACTGTCGTAAATCCTTTGAGTAGACCTACGTTGGTATTACTAGTTTTATACAATAGAACTTAGGTATTTAGGTTAGATGTATTGAGTAATACTCGATACCCTAACTATTACTTACCTCAATACCTTCTTCATTCTTTACCCACACTTGTTGGATCACAACATATAATACTCTTACAAATTATGACATAAATATAACTAATACTTGAATATTCTCAATATCCATTATATTTCAAATTGTCCTGATGATCATCGACCATAAACATTTTTGTGTTCTTGTGAAGTTGATGTTGGAATATGAATAATTCGGCGTGTCTAGTCTCGGCCAATGACAGTAGAGCTCAACCTCCATTGATCAACAGATAATGACCAATCGTAGGGCTTCATCCATATTCTGCCATATTTCTGCTTTTCATCCATATTCCGAAACTAGTATCTCAAATTGTTGTAATAGATTCATAGTCTTGAGAATATCAAGTCATATTACTTGAGAATATCATCTTGAGTATATTACTTGAAATACTATCGGCGAATCAATACAACATGTTTTGTTTTCACTTCATAATGTGAATACGAACTAAACAATTATATGAATCACTTCTCTGCAAACGATATTTTTAAATTCCATAAATATTATAATATATTTAATAATGCTTACTTTGCGTTTTTTGGTCGATAATGCAGTTCATCATGACTGGTAGGTAGGCAACTGTGGTGATGAGCTGGGGAAGTATGTGACCCATATCCGTCGGAGTTCAACTGCAAAAATAAAATTAACTCAATTTGAAAAATATTCAACATGAACTTTAAAACTTGAAATTATTCAAGATTTTCAAACAACAATTCAGGCTTTGTTTATCAGCGGTATGTAAAATTAATTAGCTGTTTATAATTTGAGTTTATTATTTAGAAACTTTGATTGATGATCTCAGTAGATGCTACAAATAAATAAAATAGAAAAAGTTGGCTAGAGAGGAGTTCATGAAATGGGAATGCTCAGCATTTATAGAGAATATCAAGAAGCAAACAGACAGATAGATCTATTCAATTTTCATGATCAAATATGATGGAATATACATCTGCAAAGTAATTGAGAATTGTGAAACAAATTGTGTTCCAAGAATTGAACTTTAGTTGTTGTATTTGCTGGAGATCTATTTATAAATATAACTTCATCATGAACAAAGCAAGATATAAGGCGAAAAATCTGAACACAAACTCCAACACATTTGAATTTCCAAGTGTAGTGGAAAAATTATAATTAAAGTAATACAGAGATCACAGAAAAATAGAATCCCATCGGTTTTAAATTAAGTGCGTATCATCTCATAGGATAATGACGTATCGGTAGATTCAATGAATTTAATTAAACTTCTTGAAATGTGTTGACTTGAGAGGCCTGCAGTTATATGATAGCCTAGTTACTCAGCCTTTGAATAATGCGGGTACTGTGATAGGATATGCTTGTAGTTGACAAGGAGTTATGTTTAACTAGACAGAGTACTTTGTCGCCTACAGTTGAAAGGAGATAGGAATTGGATCAACATTCAAGTCATTTTCTACTTTTATTATTGATGGTATCATCGTGTCAATGACGTAGTAAGGCTGAACATAATACAATATGTATCAACGTTTTTAAAGTTTAAACCTTGTATTCTGGATTCTCGAATATCATTCAAATCAAATCAATTTATTTTCCATTTTTTACAGTATATACAGAGCATGAAGTTACCATAGTTACGGAAATAATTACAAGATAACTAAAAAATCACAATTATACCCTGAAGAACGTTACAAAAAAATCATTATAATGGAAAATAATCCCAAAGGTTACAAAAACCTATTTGGACAGAAAAAAGGAAGTGTTACAGTTAACACAAAGCAAATTAAGAAAGATAAAAAATAAAACTAAAAACACAAGAAAAAAGGAAAGAGAACTTCAGTATCAGTTGAACATTATAAAAATACTAACAATATTACACTATACACAATAACATAACAAACTAAAAAAGAGAAAAACGTTTTCAATAGCTTGTATATAATTACTTCTTCTTTATGTGACGTCTCCTTTAAGAAGGTTGGCTATCAACATGGCAATTTTGATTTTTGAGGCAACCGCCCTGAAAAGATCAATGGAACTACTGTTGTACCACTGTCTCAAGTTATTTAACCAGGAGATCCGTCTTCTTCCTATACTTCTTTTGCCTTGTATCTTTCCTTGTATGATGTTTTGCAAAAGTGTATATCTCTCTCTCCTCTCATTACATGACCCAGGTATTGCAGTTTCCTGATTTTGATGGTGATCATGATTTCTCTGTCCTTTCCCATTCTTCTTAATACTTCCTTGTTGGTTGTTCTGCTAGTCCAGCTTATTCTGAGAATTCTTCTATAAGCCCACATCTCAAATGCTTCTAGCCGGTCGGTGTCGTTCTTTTTAAGAGTCCAGGCTTCCATTCCATATAATAGAACTGGAAATACGTAGCCTTCAAGCATTCTTAATTTGAGATGCAGGCTAAGATCAGTACTACTCAGTACGCTCCCCATTTTATTAAAAGTAGCTCTAGCCTGTCCAATTCTTGATTTTATTTCTTCGGAGTAGTCATTGTTGTCAGTGACAATTGTTCCCAAGTATTTATATTTGCAGGCCTTCTCCACTAGCTCGCCTCCAATCCATAGTGTTTCTGGTTGTTGTCGGTGTTTCGTTATTGTCATATAATTACTAGCATGAATTAAATAAGTTGAGAATAGAGCCCTCTCAGCTGGCCAAATATCGGCGTTGCCAGATAACTGAATAAATGGTTACAGTGAAAACCGTTACTGAATAGGCTATATTCAATGTAGCAACACTGCTGCATCAGCTAGAGACAGCAATGTTGTTAGTATGTTACAAAGACCTTAGAGAGATATAGACCCACAATGCCTATACCTTCCCAATGATAGCTCTTACTTGAAATTGAAGGCCGCCATTGGGGTATTTTAGCACGAAATATTATATCTATATATATATATATATATATATTTGTAATACTATAGATCACAAAGGCATTGGTGGCATTGGTATGTAATAATCTTATGGGTTGCCCTCTCAATGGCGGATTTCAATTCCAAGTACGACACTAGCGCTGCATGTTAGTCTATGCATCTTTGTCTAAATTCAATATTTTCTAAATTTGGCTTAGTGGTTTTGTGCCGGTTTTGTTTATGTTTGGACTTTTTAACATCAAAATGAACTTTATTCCAAAGTGAAAAGTGTAAATTTAAAGTATTGTGCTCACTATAACCTTAGTGTCCGGTTTCCCATTAGGGAACTATGGACTATATACGGCGAGGTGGAACTACCCTTTGGTCTCCCCACCATTTAAAGCCATACGCTGATAATAATAATAAGGTCTTTGGTATGTTAGATCAAATATATTCAATCAAAAAATATATATAAACATATATTTATTATATATCTAATCAATATATATTTAGTCATGGGCTGGGCTTGAGAAAGCCTCATTCCCACCCATAATCTGACATCGCCGATATTAATTTTGTCTGCTGGAAGATAAAAAATCTCAACTTATTTTATTCAGAGTATAGTCGTGATACTCGTATAAGCAACCGTCTTGAGGTGAATCAACACACATCTGTACCAGTATATGTGTCCTGTTCACAGTGAAGATATTATTCCTATTAGTTTTAATGGGACTATTCTCATACAGCCCGGCAAAGCGAGTTTGAAAAGTCCCATTAGAACTCAAGGGAATAATATTTTCACTGAGCCGGACACGTACACTGATACTGATTTGTGGGAATCCGGGAGAAGGGGTGTTTTAACTCTCACAAAACTGTATGAGAGAAATTAATTTGGTGTTTTTCAACCAATATCTGAATTTACATTATTTTATTGATGAAGTAAGAAATAACAATACATTTTTTACTAAATTTACATTATTTTATTGATGAAGTAAGAAATAACAATACATTTTTTTAATTTTTGTGTAGTTGAGAAGTTGATATTGTGGTAATTATTCATATTGAATGAAAAAGACTAAGAAATTGTCAAAAACCACAGATTTATTGATACTTAGAAGACCGGTTTCGGTTATTACACCATTGTCAATCTCTTATAAACAATCTCCGCGGTTTATCAGAGATTGACATGGTGTAATAACCGAAACCGGTCTTTCTAAGTATCAATCAATAAATCTGTGGTTTTTGACAATTTCTTAGTCTTTTTCATTCAACATTTTTTCAACTTATCCCAAGTCAATTTCGCATATTGAAATACAACATTATACATTTTATCATCATGCGACGTACATTGCACTTATAACCCACTAATCTAGAAACAATAAGAAAAACCGGCTGAGTTTCAAATTGCAATTCTATTCACTTTCCACTTACTGTAAAATTCTTCGCTCCACTTTGAAAATTTACACACGTTTCCAGAAGAAACTATAAAACCACGGAATAGAGATAACCACGTTGTTCTTTACTCCGTGATAATACGATTATAAACACATTTCTTTCTATTTCAGGTATGTGTAAGGAAGGTACATCTTCTGTAGTTGAAGAAACGCGAAAAACTAGAAAATAAATGAGGGAGAATCACAACTGAATTATCACAGGAAATAGAATCATGCAGCGCAGTAAACAGCAATTGTAAGTACATGTCTCATTAAAACAGCATCCGCTTGTATGAAATGTAGTTGAAGCAGACGCATGTGGAATTCGAAATTAGTCATTTCATTAGTCGCTAATGATGCTCGCCAAGTCTATGATTCAGAACAAGGTGAACATCGTTGCTTCTAGACTTCAGTATGCTCTTCACACGTAACGAGAAAATTCAATTAATGATATTGTTGACCAGAACTATGAAGTTATTTGCTATTTGCCACTGTAATGCATTCACTAAGCTAATCACAAGTCAAATTGAGGCAAGATGAAAATAGAGGAATATATAGATTAGGTTCAAGGAAAATATTAATACGCTTGACTTGAGTAAACAATATATGAATATCAAAGGTATTTATACTGTCAATTATTTAAATTGAGAATTAAAGTTTTCCAAAATAGTGTCTGAATTACTGTGAATCATTGTTACTATCACGGTCAAATAGTGAGTTTCTAGTATTTGTGGAACAGTAGTACTGACTATTGGGAACTTATAAAGTGGTATTTCATTCACTTATTCATTATATTTATAATGGTTTCGATGATATTAGATATCAATGATTTGCCCATTTTTGCTTCCGTAATTAACACAGTGTAAGACGCCATTTAATAATAAAAGCACTTATGGTGATTTCCATGGGTGAGACCTTTGAGATTTATTATTATTATTATTATTATTATTATTATTATTATTATTATTTTATTATTATTATTATTATTATTTTATTATTATTATTATTACTTTCTCCCAGGGTCCTATGGCACAAACAATATTATTGATTTTCTTAAAGATTCTACAGTATTACTATTTTCCATTCAATTTAAATTTGAAAATCCTTACTTATTTCCACTGTTAGATTTGAAGCTGATGTGAGATCTATTTAAAGAGCGAAGCTGGTTGCATTCTATCGAAGAGTTTACATGGAGCAGTAAACTAACATTCGTATATCTTGGCTTTTGAATACAATTCATTTTTTTCAAATTATGAATGAAAAATTCTAGAAAATTTGAAGATAAAATGTTGGAGACTGTTACCATCGAGGAACTGGTGGCATTTATGATAATTAGGTGCCTGCAAATTACAGGGTCCTCATCTCCAGAACGTGATTCCATCTGAAATCGTTCAAACGATTGGAATTTCACACCTTATAAAGAGGTTGTAGTGTATCAAGCCTATTAATTGAATGCCTCTTCCGAACCTTAGGGCTATGCTATTTTATACACTGTGAGATTTACAGAATAGATTGGATGGGCGTTCCCAAAACTATTATGAGCATTTTTTGAAAATAATTATCATACTACCAATAAAATATTAACAGTTAATTTTGTATTGGAATTGACTCTCTTCTGTTTCAGCCGATAAACTAAAAGTCTTCGTATGATTTACACCCGCAGGTTTTTACATTTTTGTAGGTATTGTCAGAGAAGAATAAGCAAATTATCAATGCAAATTAATATTTTTTTCTATGGTATTACTCTATTCCTATTGCTATTTTTTCCCTAAGGTATTTCTTCCATTCTAGCCTATTGCATTGCATTACATTATAAAATGCACTGCACTTGTCTACTATGGTTCGAAATTAAAGTTTTTTACTTCTCAATTCTTGGCAAAGTAACTCTACGGTAATAAATTGATGATCAAACAACTTCTTATCCACACACAAACTCCTTTCTTTTAAGATAACATATCGTGATTTTTATCTATCCAATCATGGAACACTCCTACTAAATCTCTGATAATAGTATTCAATTTAACAGTGGTTTCAATCAAGTTAATTCCAGTTGAAACAAATTAAAATTGTAACAAAACCTGGAAGTTATATTTCTTAAATCACAATCCAATCAGCAATGTTATGTTATTCATGAAAATCAAAAGAGTATGAGTGAAAACAATCAAATATTACACTTTCTGCAGTCACCAGGTCAACATCTCCGGTCAAGGTCAATAATTTACTTCTATTAAGTACGGTAAAAGCTTATAATGACGAAAAACGACTGTTGTGATAATGACTGTAAGGAAATGATGTTTTATCCAGGCATATTTATTGTAACCTAGATATTCAAGGTCAGTGATGGAAAATAAAAATTAACTGTTGCATTCAAAGTTGTAAAAAATCGAAATTCACCGAAATACAGAGAACAAAAATTGTCCGTTACAGTTTAATAAGAAATTTATTGTTGAAAAATGTATCTTATTTTTTTAATAAGAAATGTATTTGCAGGCTAACCGATTTATCAATGTGGAGCTTGCGTTAGATAATGAATCACTGAACTGAGCGCTTATAATAACACGATCTGTCTAAGATGAGCCGATGAGAGTGCACAGATTATATTTAGCCAGCTCATTGACATCCAGCCAGATTGCGTCATTGAAAACAATATACACAACGCGGTTGAGAAACCCGTGACAGCGTGCATAAGTCGCCACTGGTCTCATTTTCACAAAAGCGCGAAAATACCAGGAAAGTCTCAGTCAGTGGCTGATTATCATAAAAAGGCGCAAAATACCGGAAAGGTCTCATTCAGTCAAAAGTACTGTAGTGAAGAAAAAATGAACAGTTTTTAAAATTAACTAGTGAAGGCTGAAGAAGAATAGTTGTTAGTTGAAAAAATACTGAAATTTTAATAGAAAACGGTCTCATTTAGTGACTGATTATCACAAAAATCGTGAAAAATAATGATGGAATTTAATTAGGAACGCACGGTTCTCATTCAGATAGATTTGTGTTAAAATGAAGAAATTTGATTAGGTCATCACGAGATTTTTTAGGCAGACTTGTAATAAATACAGGAGTTTAATTAGAAAACCACGGTTGTTATCAAGTTACATGTTAATAACTGCTAACAAAATAGTTCTGCAGTGACATAATAAGCTCCAACTGTTGTGGTTTTTGATGTTGAGTGTTAACGTTAGTTTGTCTTGTATTTATTGTTTTACATAGTTATTTCGCGTCATATACTCTGCGGCACAAGTCTTCTACTCAAAAATTAGATGATCAATGATTATAATTTATGGGATTGATGATCACTCAATGATGGATATTCTATCAATTTTGTTCTAATAAGAAAGTGTGTGTAAAATAATACACATAATGATTACTTTAGTGAAGGCTTTTACAACATATTATACAGAAACCAAATTATTAGATAATTTATCAATTAGTCGGTTTCAAATTCAATATGAATCATATTTAATTTTATCAAGTTTTGTAGAGTAAATATTGATGTTTATTGAATATTGAACTTTCCATAATTGAAGAGACTTGAGATATTGTCAAAAAACCACTTTATTTTTATAAACATTATTATTTCACAGGAGCATGCTTTAATGTGTGCTCACACATCAACTACTGTTACCAAACAGTTTGGAAACTTTCTACTTCCCAACAGTAACTTACAGCTGATGATGTGTGAGCACACACGAAAGCACACTTTTGTGAAATGAGGATTTTTATTTAAGTGGATTTTTTGACAATAACTCAACTCTCTTCAATAATATTCAATTTGTTTGGGTCTAAAATTGATTAAAGAAAATCATGGCAGTTGTCTTACAGCCCTGTTAATCACGATTACAATAATAATGTAGGAGAATATAATCATGATTCTATCGGTTTGAAATAATTTGAACTGACCTTGACAATTGTGCCAACGCCGGTGGGATCGTTCCCCTGATGAATTTCTAGTATTTCTCTGTCCATGGCTTCGAGTAGCATGGGGTCTGCACCATTACCTCCTTGACTTGAGAGTAGACGCTCTTTCATTTCGTGAAGGTAGGGGCACCGCTGCATTCCTGCAACAAAAGCAAAATCAGCAATTAGTTCTTGAGATAATGATTGGAGAAACTTAAAACTTTTGCTATATACATCATACTACTGGTTTTATTAGGAAACAAACCAGATATGACTCAAATGAAACATCAGTAGAAGTAATTGAAGTAGGCTACAATATTAGACACAATAGTATAGAATAAGGGAGAGGTAACCCGAGCGTTTCTTCTTCAGGCGTTTTCAGACGAGTCGGAAATGCTCTCCGATTGGCTGATTCTCTATCAGCTGATTCCTGAACGCAGTTCGCATCAGCCAATTGGAGAGCTTCCTGCCCTGCCGACTCGTCCCAAAAAAGCCTGAGAAAACCCTCGTGTGGCCTCGCCCCAAGTTGTCCTCAAAGACAAGACTGTCTCATATTTCAGCGCAGATTGAGAATTGAAAGAGTTGTGCGATCGGCTCTCCTCTTGATACGGTAATGAAACCAAACTGTTCGTTTCCAAGTCACATTCTGCTCTATCAATAAGCCAGGCTTTTTCATGACAGGCTGCTCATCCAGGTACGCTTTACCAAGCCCAAAGAACCAGGTCCAATATGCACGGATACTGTCATTGGCGAGTTCAAAATCGCTTACCGGTGGTTCGGAACCCAACTCAAACTGTAGACTCATTCATCACTCACTCTCTCTCTCTCATCATTAAAGGTTGTGTGACAGAGGGGACATATTTATTATTTATTTCATTGACAATCACAAATCATAATTATAATATATAATATGATTGGGAGAAGACTACAGGCATAGCCCAAAACTGTCTTCTCCCAAATTTTTACAAATAAAAGTTTCAAAAAGAATGAGCTTAAGATTTAACTTTTCACTTCAAAAAGTACAATTTACACTTCACAACTAATGACTTAACTGAAAGTTTTAAATTTTGATATTCAAAAACTAATTAAAAACAAAAATATTTCACTCAAATCTCTACAAATTGGAAATTTTGCAAAATTTTGAGCCAGAAAAGAAACACAACTTATAGACATAGAGTACTAACTCAATAAAGACAATAATATTATACAATTCAATTAAACTCATCCCGCTCATTTGCCAAGAAAGCCTCATCAAAAATCATCTCAGAAAAAAATGAATAGACATACTTTATATCGAGTATTTACTTGAAATCGGTCTCGCTCATTGTTATGAACAGATTTTTTTTATTCCATTCATGAATAAAGAGATGTATTGATTTTCAAATATTTTAGTAATCTATATTTATATAAGTAGCTTTTTATCAACGTGATCACTGTGTGCAGAGACATACTTCTTTAAAAAATAACTTTAAACGCGACCTTGAGACTCAAGCACTATTCAACAAATAACTATCTACGTCAATCACGGTTAATTAATGTCGAAAATTCTTTGCACTGCAAGTCGCAAACTCCTAATTGCTTTTGAAACTGACAAAGTAGTGGTCATTAGGCCACAATTTTGAAGCGAACTTAACTGTTCAGTTCTTCGTGACACTTGAAGACAGCGTAAATTGTAGGTAAATAACAATTTGGGTCTTGTTTGTGTGGGAATGTTGAAGTTTGTGAATACTGTAGCTGAAAAATGCAGTAGAGTTATACAGAGTAATGCAGTTGAACTTGAAACTACCACCACAGACAAGAAATCTGTGCTACAATTTAGCCAACTCAACAGTAGTATTTGAGTCCTTTAACTTAGTTCCTTGGATGCGTTTTAAAGTACTATGCATGTAATTCAGCATCAACATCAACGATAAGTGGAAGCTAACAGAACAACTGTGAAATGAACTTTGGAAAAGAATTGGAGAGATAGAGACAGAGAATGGACAGGAAGTTCAGAAACTACCATTCAGGCAACAGCTCCAAATTAATAGGCATTACTTAATGGTTAGTTGAAAACGCGTGGGAGTTTTTTGAACATGCAGGTTGACAATTGTTGTTGGATTGTATTGTCAGGTAGGCTTTGTTAGCTGGCACGTTTTGTCAAATAATGTGTTCCTGCAAAATATATTGAATACACTAATTTTATAAATATTGAAGATCGTTTTTCGAGGGCTGGGTGTATTTTCGCTCATTGAGTGACTGAGGAAAAATTGCAATTGATCTTCAAAATCAAATTAACTAAAATCTTGAACACAGCTTTTAAACCTGGAAAATCATTTTTTTCTTGTACATGTTGTCAAAAATCTGGACAGCACCTGCAGACTTATTATTACTGCTTCCATTAATAGGCAAATTTCACATAAATTCTGAAAAAATCAATTGTAAAATTTTGATCAATTGTAAGATATGAAGACGTTTAAAAACGAAATAGCGTATAAGGAAAAGGCATGGGGAAATTGTAATTTTTTCAAGTGGAGCCTCTGTTTTGTTTATCAATGTTTTTTATGCTTGTTGGTTGTTGAGGGATAAAAGTTTGTATATTATGTTATCAAATTGGACGAGCTGCTTAAGGAGACCTCTTATTTATTGTAATGTAGGCCTATATTGATAGGAGATAGATGAATTATAGCCTCCTATTGTTGAATTCAACAATAAATTTACTTGTACTTTAGTGTATGATTTTAATAAAATTCCGTTTACAATTCAAATATTTGTCTTCTATCGATCCATTTCACAATCTACTAAAAAATTAATGAATTATGAAAGTTATGATATAAAATAATCGACAAACTGTAGGAATCAAACCCTACAATACAATACCAGTCAGTTACAGATTTAAGACTGTTTATTTAGTAAATGGTCAGGTACACTAGCGTCATTCTAGGTTCCTACAAAGTAATCAGATAGCTCAGTAATCAGACGGTCATCGTGAGTTCATATCAGGATAAGAATAACATGAATGAGGTAGCGGTCATTTCTAAGTCCATTTCATCTATTTATTTATTCATCTATTGATTCAAGATATGCAATTATTAATTCAAATAATTTGGGGAGGACCAACATGCACAGTCCAAAACTGTTCCTTCCCCAAATTTTGATTCATATACTTGTCCAGAAAGAAAGTTATATTTTCCACTTTATAAAATTTGTGTCTAATTAATTGAGCAAACACAAACAAGAAATTCTGAATTTAGAAAGGTGAAAATCAAATTAGATAACGAAATCACTCTCACTAAACTCTTTAAATTGTAAACTATTGACGAATTTGAAAAAATTGATCCGAAAATAAAAAACAAACCTCTTTACTTTATAAAAATAAGGATGCATTATCTTTACTTTATTAGGATAAGGATGCATTCAATGAGACACCAGTCGTCATAAGTCGATTAGAATAGAATGAGGATAACAGGAGTGAGCAGGGATTATCAATTAAGCAATCTACGTTAGATGATTCATTAAGGATTCAAAGAGTCCGATTCAGACGTTGAGGAAGTCTGTTAACTGCATGCTAATGACACGTCTGGAACAGGCTTCCTTGTATGAAGGATGATCATGATAGTCCTTGCACTTGGGACCTGTCTCTCTCATCATAGAAATCACTCCATACTTGGCAAACAGTGACAGCTGACACTTGAATTGATTCTTATCAATTGAAAGTAACTGCACATCGCTTGCTATCAACGTCAATCAGAATAGTCAACTGAAGCACTGATAAATAGAGAACAACCTTGATATAATATCAGTGATAAAAGCAATATTGATTCGGTTTGCTAGAGTTGTGCCTTGGAAACGGACTTTTTATCATTCCAACAATTTTTTTATGGTATCAAGTAAGTATCACAACTTTTCACAAACATAAAAAAAATTGTGGCTCAGTTCGATAACAGTAAATTTGTATTTACTGTCTTGTTATTATGATTCAAATTTGTTCACACTCAACGCAACAGTAGCTATTTCCATGCCCTAGAGTAGGTACTAAATATGTATAATTTCGCTACATGTTAATGAAAATTTGTTCAACTGGAAAATGGTGTTGTGAAAATAAGAAATGGATCTTTCGAAATTGTATTACTGCGCAGGTTTGAAGTTTGAATGTCCTGTGCAGGGTTGAATTGCAACTACGATACGAAAAGTTTGTAAGGTGACTGGATTAGGTGAAGAATGTAATTTTGGAAAGACTGCCAGGATTCTAGAAATATTCCTATGTGGAGTTTCCTGTGAATTAAAAGAAATTCATAAGGATAGGGAAAATTAATGACACTTGTGAGCCATTTGAACGGCTTCTTGTGAGATTACTGGAAACCGAATATATCCACGAAGTATAACTTCATCAGCTGATTAACAGGCTTTTGAAAATGGTCACATCATTGCCAAAGCTCAATGAACGAATATTGATGATGGTAATAAGCTTTTGAATGCGGAGTTGCAGAGATTTGATTATATGATGTGATTTGGGCCATTACATTTATATACAAAAAAAGTGAGAGAAAGTTATAAATTATTATGAAAAATATGAGAATTTGTCAATTAATTATGATTTGATGGATCGAAAGTCATTGATCCGTGGTCGCGATAACAGTATTGAAAATTAGTATTCTGTCATTCATATATATTGTCGATTGGTTCAAGCTTGATAAAGTTCTCTGATAATCAATAAACCAATTAAAAATGTTTAATTCTATCGTGTATAAACAGCAATAAAAGTCATTCAGAAATTGCTTGTTCTTCAGATAACCTCTAATAGAGTGAGGCCTACCACCAACTCTGATGGGATGGATTATATATTGGAAAACTGAACTTAATACTACTGCTATAAAAAAATAGGTTTCAAATAAATGACTGGGTTCATTGTAAAAAGTCTTTGTTCATTGACAGAAAACAGACAATACAATATAGAGTGGTTTAAAATTTTTAAGTGCCCTCACATAACTTTATCCGACGCTTTTATTAGTGTATAGATTATTCTATAGTAAAATTATATGTATAATCATTAAATTATGTTTCTGGCACGATTTGAGAACTTAAAGAGATTGAATAGAATGTAAACAAACCGTCTACGAATGGATTGATAATTGCAAACATGCTTCCATCTTCTAGCTTCAAAACTCTTTCAACAGGGTCCATTTTATCAATTTGGTTTTCTGTAGGCAAATGGAGAAAATTTTAGAAGATCAGTAACAATATTTTCTATGTCAAATAAGAAATTATATTAATAGCTGGCAGGCAACCCAGCTCCGAAAGGGTCCAATTAGAAACTTGACCTACCGTACTGAAATCTTGAAGAATATAAAATAGGCCTATAACCATCCTCGGTAATTTAAGAATCAATAAGAATGCAAAGTTTCGAAAAATCAAAATGCAAAAAATCAGTCGATTAGTTCAGACGTGATGGCGCGTCATCCGTGAATATTTCCTATCCCGTTTGTCAATAATATAATTATTCTTTCCATTAAAATAATTATAGATAGCATACCTATCTATGAGTGTTTGAGTGTTCATCAACCCTTGAGCTTCCAATTTTCAAGAGGGAAATTCTTTATACTATTATAGGATAAATAGTAGTTTTATGAGAAATTTGGAATCATAAATAATAAAGACTCACATCTAGATGCAAGAACAGTGTAGTAGGCCTATTCGAGAGAACTTATCAAATTTAATCATTATTTTAGAGAAAGAAGTAAGAGTAGGATTGATTATGTATGAGACATTTTAGCTCTCCAACAAGGCCCATTAGCTCAGTTGGTTAGAGCGTCGTGCTAATAACGCGAAGGTCGTGGGTTCGATCCCCCCATGGGCCAAGATTTTTTTGCTGTTACCAGCTTTCCCAATCTTGAAGATGGCATACAATGTTCATCAACAAATTAAATAAATATCCCTTCTGTTATATCTCTCTGTATTATTATTTTTTTATGCTACTTATAATTTCTGATGTAATAGTATATTTCGCACCTAGGGCCGAAAATGAGATATTTCCGGCTCGAAATCGGTTTTTAAGTCCGAGGCCGTAGGCCGAGGACTAGAAAAGATTGAGAGCCGGAAATACATTTTTGCCCATGGTGCGAACGCTATTTTTCGCCACACCAAAAAAAAACTTCCCAATATATAAGAAATTAAAAAATAAATAAAATTCAAACAGCCTATTTTGATAGTTTGAATCTTGGTTATGACAACTTTCACTGTCAATTAATTTCAATATTACTAATTAATGATTTACAATAGTGACAATATTTTTATACTATTAATATTTCGAATAATTGTTTGAATTTTTATAGCTCGCGCTTTGCGCCTGGTGCAATATCTCATGGATAGATGGATGAATAGAATTTTCATTACTATTGTGAAATAATGTGATTAAAAAATTAATATAATTGCATATTTCACAGTTTTGTCTCAAAATATATCTAAAAATTGATTGAAATTTAAATTACGGTAACTAATATAAAAAATAGCTAATAAAAGTCGAAATTCATCGACAAAAAAAATTTCACTGACCGAGGTTCGAACCTAGATCATGTTTGTAATTCACTGAGCTTAGAGCTTTTGAGTACACGCCTTTACACTCTCGACCATTGCTCCTTTTGATCGAACTGGCCTGTAAGTCAGGTAACGTATGTAGGCTACTATAATATAGTGTAGCCATATAGTGTAGTATAATATAGCGGCAAACTTTAAGCCGGTTTGCCGGCATTTTCACAACAAAATATTGCTCTGAAAATAGTTAAATCATAGAGAAAACATTCGAAGATTCAATCTTGAGTGGGCCTAATGTTTTCTCTATATGGTTTGATATTGAAGAAAAATTATCTGAAAGTTTTAATAATGAATTACGGAAAAATTACTAGGAATTTTTTAGTCAAGGCTGAGTTTCACCAGTAGGCTTACCTTAAACTTTAGATCTCTGCTGTATTTTCCTATTATTATTGTTGATTGTATTGCATTAAGAAGTGGAATTCGATAATAAAAAAGAAACAATTATTACTCTACCTCACTTTTAAATATCGATACAATTATTGTACTTTGATTTCAAATTCGATTCTTCACTTTTAAAGACTTGCGATACGTACCTTTCTGACAATGGACAATGTAGCCAACATTATATTGTTGAGGCTATGGATATATCATCGTATTCTATTGTTTGATATCAAAAACACAATAATAAATATTAAATTATGAAACAGTAATTTATAAATATATTATTATAGACATAATACCGCGATTCACGATACATAATTATATAGATTATTACAGTCATTATGAGATTATCTCTCCATGATTTTTGTGAGATCGGACACGATCAGCTGTTATTCAAGGTCATTTTACAGCCCTAGGGCTGTAAAGTTTTACCGGCCTGGTCGGAAAACAATCACTTTCGGCCTCCATATGACGCACGTAAACCAGCTCATTACATCCAAGTGTGGCGAAAAATATTTTGATATGCAATGGGTCTATCTAGACCTAGCACAAAATAAAAACAATCAATCAATCTCATCAACAAAATATCTCTTCTGTTATATATCTTATTCATCACACAAATCTCTACTTTTACATTGAAATGCTATATAAGTAAATTGATTAATAAAATCAATATTCCAGATAAAAACATGAAATGAGTAATGAGATCATAATTATATTATTATAAGGATATTTTTTTTACATTTTAGGTTATAATAGTATTATAAAATAATATTCATTATTATTATTAATAGATATAGATACGTGATGAGATTATAATCATATTCTACACTTTGGTCACATAATAAAACAATCTATAAGTATAAGTTTTCTCTGCTTTAGGCTAGAGCCACACTAATCGCAGCTACAGTATTAAGAAAACAAACTCTATTATTGAATAATAAAGAGCAACCAATACGAATAAAACGAATAATACGAATAATCGACAAGAAAGAAACAATCAGAAAAACCAAGAATCAATCAAAAGCGAAAACAATTTTTTGTCAAGGATCAGCCGATAATAAGCTAGCAGAATCATTGGTCGAGGGCAGCCAATGAGAAGATAGCAATGCTTCGGGCTACAATCAGCCAATGAGAGATGAGACGCGAGGAAAAATCACTAATCGAGTCAGAAACACCCAATAGAAAGCAAGCATATTTAATGAAGGATATGATGAGACATTTGAAAATGAAAACTTATACAGGTATTTTAAAAATATTTAGCTGAACATTGTCGAGTACTGAGAATAACTTTCATTATGACATAATTATATACATTGTATCTAATCTTCCAGTTTCAGTTTGAAGATGATGATAATATATAATCTTGAAGCCGAATGTATTTTTCTTATAGTAGCCGAAAATAAAGTAGGCTAATTTTATATGAGGAAGAATTCAAATAAGTTATTATGATTCATATACGTGATTATTTGAATCAAGAGTTTCACCAATAGCCAAATTTTCAATCAAATTGCCAAATTTTCAATCAAATTGCCAAGTTTGTTTAAAATCATAGCCGTTCATCAGTTTATAACAATGACGATTCAAAGTATGGAAAATTGATATGTAAAACTGTTAACAAACAGCAGGCAAGAAATATGCAGATAGACGGAAGTCTGTGTGCGTTTCAACATTGGATAACCTTTGGAGGAAGTTTTTTCCGTCTGTCTGAATACGTTCGTATTTTGCTGTGTGCATTTGCCTTTTGTGTCTTGTATAGCTTTAAAAAAATTATTATCATTATCTATTCCATTGCAATCTTCCTGCATTATGTTGAGAGCTGTCTGGAACTGCATAATAACTCTGAATTCTGAATGCAGACTGAAAAAGTCGTTGGTTGTTAGCATAATATCCGAAGGAAGAATCCAAAACAGCAGCAATGTCCTTAGGGTACGAAATTCATCTGCTTGTAAAAAGAAATGTACGAAAGAGAAGTGGCAAGAATAAATTCGGAGAGGAAAATTGCCTGGAATACAGTGATAACAACTAGTGTGTACAAACACACAAACAACTGAATGAAATGCTAACTGCTGAGTTGTCAACAGTGTTGTCAGAGAAAAGAAGATAGGAATTCTGAAACGTAGCGCTGCTATTTTAGCCTGCTGTCTGAAATAAGCATTCTCTTTACAGGAGTATGCTGAAGACTCACTCACGTCTATGATGGTGATCCATTTATCAGTCTTGAAATTTTTGAGGAAGGATGAAAGAGAATCGATATTTTTAACATTAAAGGCAGGTTTAGGGTCTTATTTATGAAAATGTCTCTGAATTAATCTACTCATTTTGTAAAATATTTCAACAGCCTCAATTTAACAAGTAGCATTATCTATTTCGATAAAGTACATTTTACATAACCCTAAACTAATTTTAATTCAGTTTTTATTTTCCTTCCTTATAATTTAACTCTCGATCTTCATTGTTGTTCAATTTGATCATAATAATAGAAAATGGCATGATTCCAATTTCAGAAAGCTGTTACTCAGAATATTGCACGAGTTAAATTTAAGGAAAGTGGGGTAAAATCACCGGATAATACATTGTCTTCAATATTGATAAAGATTGATTTGTCAATTCGAATAGAAAGGGGTGACTGAGAAAACTAATCAATAGATTATGGATATTGATGTAAATGACAAAACTTGATCTGTTTTCAATTCGCTTGTAAATATCAATATTAAACATTTTAATTATGTTTGCGTGTTTTACTCAAATTCACTGTGTTCTCAAACATTTTCTCCGTTTCAATTCACATAAAAAAGATCCATTCATTTAAGCCATCTTTCTAGGATACTCTCATTCAAATTCATAAGAGAAAATCTAATAAAATCTATAGTGAACTCTTTGAATTCAATTGACACTTTGAACTCTCAGCATTGGTTTAATGAGAAGTTTTGATTGTATTGATTGAATTCTGACATTGTAAATTGACAATAGCTATCATGGATATCAACAATGTTGTCAGAGATTGAATTAAACTGAGATGACTTTTCACAAGCAACACACACATACAACCCTTTCCCTGTTAGGAAAAACGTGAAAATCCAGGAATCATTTTAACGTAATCAGCAAATAGTGTGTGGCGGAACAAATTCAATTTTCCGACGTTGTCTCTCTGCTCTCTTACAAAATAGGTATGTGAGCTCCAGATTCTTTGTGAGAGTGCGAATACATATACATGTAGGCCTATACATAATACATATGCGTACGAGGCTGTAAAATCTTCAGACATAGCTCAAACGTCAACACACAGATGTTTTTATCTGCTTCTATCTTTGGAACAAATAATGAAGAGAAATAACCTTCTAGGCTGATTTGACACGTGCTCTCATCCCTGACTTCTCAATCATATTCGAAAAATGAAAAAAAAGCGTTGGCTTGATAGCTGAAGAGTATCAATGAGTTTTAAACCATTGAGAGTTATTAGAATTTGATAGTGATATCCGGTAACTGAATATAAGAAAGGAAATGTTGAAAAAGTGGAGGGTGAATACATGGTTTGATAGCTGAAGAGTATCAATAAGTGTTTGGAAAAAATCGAGAGGTATATAACCATTTAATTTTAATATCAGGTAATTGGATGTGATTCGGGAAAAATTAACTGTTTGAGAGAAATTAAGAGGTCTATGAGAATTTAATAAAAATATCCCTAATCGTCTGCAAAATGAAATCAGAAATGAAAATTCAAACGAAATGTAAAACACCCAAGAAACATGAAATGTGAGTAAAGGATACGGCTTTATAGCTGAAGAATAATGAATATGTTTGAAGTGAATTAAGAGCTGAGTTAATTCACTAGGTAATTTATCTGGTACAGTGTTGAAAATCGAATGTGGAATGTATCTCCAAAGTCCTGATTCGGATAAGCTAGAATGTATTTTAATCATTTGTATCCATATGTAGGCCCACTAAACATTTTTTTTCACTATCCAAGACTCTACAAACAAAATTGTAACATTTAATGAATTCTATTTAAATTCTGTCTGCAAAAGTTTTTGACGAAAATCAATATCATTTTAAAGAACGGCGATCATGCTTACAGCTACTCCAAGATGCAAAGTTTTTTAAAGTTCAATCCAGCCCAAGCCGTTCTATTATCTTTCCCGACATACTCACATAATTAACTAGTAAAACCAGTTCCTAATTGAGAACAATCTCCATTACACAGTTATAGATGATGTACTCAGCTCCAGGATAATCAGATCTGACAGTTTATTCTTCTTCCTCACTCTCAATGTTTCCTCTTCAATATAACTATAATTTATTCTTCTCTTTTTTATCCTTTTATCTCTCTTTCAAATCAATGAGTTCATAGTAAGAGAAGTTCGCTATATCCATACATAACTTACATACTTTAAGAGAAGTTCTTGTGGTTTCCTCCCAAAAATTAATTTGTTGATTTCGTCTCAACAATAATGTTGCTTCCCTTAAATTAAATTGTGAGTATCCTTTGAAATAGAGTCTAATATCAAATTGGTTCATTAGCAATATTCCGGAATATCCTTACTACTTACGTACTTACTCCTAGCTCCACAGGTCTTTACAACCCTTGGCCTCCCTCACATAGCCTCTCCATCTGTCTCGATCCTCGGCCTCCTCCAGTTACGAACCCCAAGCGTCCTTAGATCACGTTCCACATCACCCGTCCATCTATTTCTTGGTCGACCTTTTCTTCTTCTGTTATATATTTTCTCCTTCCATATACATTTCCCATATCTCCCATTCTCAACATATGCCCCATCAATCTTATTCTGCCAGCTTTTATCGACCGCACAATGTCTTCATTGTTTAAGAATTCCTCTATTTCAAAATTTTTCCTTCATCTCCAGAGACCATTCTCAAAAACAGGGCCCAAGATTCTTCTCACCACCTTTCTTTCAAAAACTCTTTTGAGATCGAAGTTATGGACAATATTCTTCACATAATAATGATCAATCTATCATATATAATGTCGAAATTGGCAATTTGCATCGACCAGAACAATATTGAGGATGGGATTTCCTTGAAGAGAATGATTGACTCTCAATAATTCGATTGTTGATTTTATTTTGAGTGGATATTGGTAAATATTTTCTAGAACTACATGACATCTACTATAAATGACGTGATTTATATTGACATGAGGTTAATGGATGTTTTCCAAAACACTTGGTATCAGTTACACTTGGAACTAAGATCTCATGAACGTATCCAGATGCAAACTGAGTTTCGTTCTGCGGTTGAATAAAAAACTTGTTTAAATTCAATTCTGACTCTACACTGTACCACTACGCATGAAGAACTCATATTACAAAACCCTATCACATATCAATAGTATCCAGTTATGATCTGGTTTGAATTATTCTTTTTTATGTAATCCAATTGTTTCATAACAAAGGATGAGTGCAATAGCTGGAGCTTATGTAATCAAATGAATAAATAGATAGCTGCACATCAATCCATGGGTTAAATTATTCCTCAATTGCCCAGAGTCCTAGTGAGTTTATGAGTTACTTTCCTAAAACATATTTTTTCAAGTCTGTAGCAGGCCTATTATGTTAATTGCTTGAACATCCTATCACGAAATAATTCTAGTCAGCCCCTCAAGTCAAGTGAGGAAATGATTTCAATTTCTTCATCAAGACAACAAGAGATCAAAATGAGGGTGCATTAACAACCCATTCTCATTAACTAACATCTCTGTTTACGTTTTAAAAGAAGTCATGTTTATTTATTCTTCTGTTCAGAAGAAGAGTCTATGATCTTAATCTGGCCAGTCGCCTGCTGAAGTCTGCTAGGGAGCATTTTGCAAAGTAAACAAACTCAAGAAAAGAACTCTTGTACTGTACTATGTTTGGCTTGTGCATCAACAAGCTATTTGTTGCACCAATCAGATAATCACTGTGAAAACTAGAGATGTTGAAGCTCTATGTGAAATAGCTTGCTAACTTTTCTGTAGTAGATAGGTGGATATTGGTTCATTCATTGAGTATGAAAAGCTTAAATTAATATGGATTAAATAAATAAAAAAAACTAATAAATTGGATTATTTTGTAGTACAGTATGAGTACTGTATTACTTAGGCATCCTAGTTGGTTGTTTTGTCTGTGTTAATTTCTTCCTTAAATCTTTAGTTACTGTATTTATTTAATGCAATGAGTGCTGGGAACTTTATTGCTAACTAGCAGGTAACCCTTGCTCCGCAGAGTTCTAATTGAAAACTTGACGAATTGAAAAAATATACCTTTAACCATTCTCGGTAAATTAAGAATCTATATGCAAAATTCCATTCAGTGGTTCAGACGTGATGATGCGTCGTTCAGGATGGCCAGTTCTTTTCTTTATTATAGTATAGTATAGATTATAGATCTGCTTCGCACATAATATATTTCTATGGAAGCTCTGTAGAGATGTTTACATTTTAGGGTTCCCATTAACTTGTCTACCTTCTCTCATGATGGAATTAATATCAAGTCCATAAGAGAGCCTGTTGCTTGTTTGTAACTGTTATATCAGCTAATAACGAATATTCATATTGGATCAATAACTTGAATGATATGTGGAGCTTGATGAATTTGGATGAGACTTCTAGAGCTAATTCAAAAAATCCAATACATTCAAAATCAACCCAATTCTTTTCTTGGAGTAATGTAGTTTGTCCTATTCTATAAATAAACAGGCTGATAATCAAGCCATTATTTGCATATCACCGTACAACAAACATCATAACGGGAACAAATAATTAGATAAATATTTACTTCAGTGTTATCGAATTTATAGTTAATGATTGGAATTATTGTCAAATATCGATAGCTAATTTGATTAGTCTATGTTTTATCATCTATGGAATTATCTCTCTGTTTAATTTGTCTATGTTGTTGAATTATTCATTTTATAAGTTATTCCACAATGGAAAGTATTTATTTGATCATACATCCCTTATCATTCTTCAATTAGCAATACCAGAATAGTAATTGATAGTGCTCATAATGTCCCTCTCCTATAGCCTACTCCTATGATTCAGCTGCACAGCAATTTATTTGAAGTCTATCTGTGCTATTAAACTTTATTTGCTGAATAAGTTGATTTTCATAACTTACTATTTTTTCATATTTTAGTTTAAATTTCCGTGAAGACATACAATAATTATTTGAAATGTATAGATCAATAACAAACTTATTTGCGTTTATGAGGATTCCAGCACTAGCCTAAGTCTACTATTCATGCCCATTTGTTTGGAAGATAGCATAGCCTACCCTGAGCCTTCATTCCACTTTTAATTTCCCTTTTTGGCTCATTTGCATCGTTCATACATCACTTTTTCAACTTTTTGTGTTTCAAAGGAACTTACTTAATTTACTTTGTAGTCTTTTTTATCAAAAAAACATGTTATATTTGAAATTTCTAATTCATCCAAGATTACGTTTTCCTCTTCGATTTCACAATCAACTAGTTATATTTGAAATTTCTAATTCATCCAAGATTACGTTTTCCTCTTCGATTTCACAATCAACTAGTTATGTTTTACGATCCTTTCACAATACATGACTTATAGGTTTAATATTAACAATTTATAGAAGGTTTATAGCCTATTGCGGTTGGTGACAAAGAACTATTACTAAATTTCTCATTTGCAAAACATTTTGGCTCAATATGAATGTAAAAGGTCCCATTTCAACTAGCAACTAATCAGATGATAACAACTAATCGACATGAAGACCATGCAGAATTAGAATAGGAAGGAGGCAGACCTGCTACTTATATTGATTTTTTAAATACTATAAATTTGGAAGATTTTGTCTTAGATATTACACTATCTAGAATACGAGAACAGTTGAAATTGCAAAATTACAACAGTATGAAAAGCGCATTAAGATAGGAATTCATGATGTAAACTAGGGTATGTTACCATGGCAACTACGAATAATTTAACCTAAGAAATTTACTGTTTATTTAAAAGTTTATTACTCACTGGTTGGAAGTATTCACTAGTATTTTGGCACGTTTTGGCTTGAACAGTCGGTAGACCTTTTTAAAAATTAACAATCACTATAAATTCAAGTATTTTTTCGTTAAAATGCACTGCACGAAGGAAGCACTGTGGGTTGTTGGGCGTTATTGTCAGTTGTCAAGGATTTAAATTTCAAGACACAAGTGCGCGCAGACATTTTCAGAGCGATTGCTGTCTGATTTGGTCGAAAGCTTATTTCAAACTAGCAATTGTTTGTAAACAGAACTATAATCAGACCGAGAGGCAAGCTAACCTGTAGAGTGAACAACGTCTGTTTCCAGACTGCTGGCCAGCTGGACCAATGGCAGACGCCCGTTCTGTGACGTCATCGCCCAGGCAAAGCTCTACGGAGACTTCCGAATGCTGACGAAAACAACCGAACGTTGCCGATTCCCATATCACTAAAGTTATCACGACTTGTAAAAGTTTCTTCAATTTTTAGTTCACATAGTCTTCGATTTCAGATTGCAATTTCTTCAATTGTAACAAGTCGTTTGTAAGAATATTGATCATTTATAATGATATGAAATTAAACTCTCTATGAAGTGTTACAAAAAATTCTCAATACAGAAATGATGTAGGCCTAAATGATCAATTTAATGACGTTAAAAACTGGAAAAATCTAAGAGGAGTCGTGTTTCTACTCAGTATTATCATGGAGAAAAGATAGCATAAGATCTCTCATGAAGAGATCCCATGTTATAGGTTCGAAAATATCCCATGCATGATATAGGACGTTTATGTTCCAAATTTCTAGCCGATTTTTGATAACTCAAGCCGACCACTGTCTATTATTATGCATTGTTTTGGTCGAGTGAGAATGAAATAACGGCACAATATGAGTTTCACATAGTACTAGGACTATCGGCTTGAGTTAACAGAGAAATTTGGAAAACAAAAAGCCATTTACTATAGGATATTTTCTTATGTTATATTTTCTCTATTGTATTATACAAAGGCGAATAATTTGGGTACCAGTATCTTTCCTCTAAAATTATACCAACATGTGCACTAGTCATGCGTGTGAAAATATAATAAGAGGAATTGTGATAAGAGCGTTGAAATGGTCAGAAATCAAACTATATTAAAATAATAATACATAAATGATCTATCTCCACAAAAAAAGGAAATTTGTTAGACATTTTGTATGAAATTATTCAAATAATTCGGTAACATGCAGGGGAAGATTATTTTGGATAAAGATCAATTCTATTAGTCGCCAAGTACTCATAAATCAATTGGAAAATGATGTTTGTAACTTGACAGAGATGATTATTTAGATAAAATAAAAGTGGTTCTTTTCATAGCGTCCGTCAATGCTGAGGAATCAAAAGAAAATTAATTATTTCTGCAACATGCAACACTGTAATAGTGAGCTAGGGTTCGGAGTAGAACGTAGTTACTGTATTGACATTTTTATTCTTTGCAGTGTCAGTAATCAATAGGGAATTAATTTTGAAGCAGCATGCAAGAAATAATTATTGGGATGATGAATTAATAACTCTTCAATTGAATTAGAAGCCAGTTATTGATTGAACGTTCCAATTGTTAATTACGTAGTATTGTTTTCGTGCTAAACACTTTTTTGATTATTAAGTTGATACAGTATTTCTGTAGTGTGTTGCTCAACCACTATAAAGTATTTCAGTATTTGGAAAATACTGTATGTCTTTCGTCTATTCATGCTTTGTTCAATATTAATATATTTCGTTTTTCTAACGTTAATTGGAAGATAATAATACGTAATTTCAACGGGAAATAGTTTTTGAATTACTTAAGATAATGTTGAATGGTGAGATGTTGTGATATGTATCCATAATGAAAACACTGGGATTTAGTCAAAAATATCACTAATTTATTGTAGAATTACAATAACATGTTTCAACATGGTGTCATCTTCAGTGTGAAAATTTCAAAACTTTGAAATAAATTGTAGGTTAGGATACTAAATTTTTGAATTAGCCTCTTTGAATTAACCAGTTTTTGAATTAGCCTCTTCATCGTCTCTAATATCAAACCTCTACTCAGTTCAAATTCCTGTCCTTTTATTACCTGACCTCTCACTGACTCATATATCAAGTTTCCATTGATTAAAAACCTTTGCCTTCCAACTTATAACTGCTGAATTCTCGGACACACCAGAGTCGTTCATTGACTGGAATATCAAATCTCCTATTTGAATAGCATGGTAAGCGCTGTAATTACACATCCCATTCCACAAATTAGCTGAATCCTTCAATTTTTCGAATTTGAATCTTGCTGACTTGAAGTTGGTTTCGTTTGATACCACTGCACCAAACTGGAAGCTATTCAAATCAAATCAAAATTTATTGCCATAAAAAACAAAATACAATTTCGTTCTTAGCAAGTGATTATTATGAATAAGAATACATTTTTTCATATTAATTTGACAACCATCACATTAATGCTTGGTTAACAGGATCCTTATTAAATCCAATTTGCTACTGAACCAATATGGATTTTATTAGGTTCAATAAGTATCTTAGAAACTTGAGTCTTGAATTTTCCTAGAAGTCGTATGAGAACAGTAATTTAGCTTTCTAGTACTGTAAAATGTTTCTAATATGTTAAATATTCATTTTCCAGAATATTCCCAATTCAATCCCAGCTGATACAATAATAATGCTGCAACCTTGATAGAAAAAAACCGTTAGACTATCTATGGTTGGAGAGCATTTTTTCAACTGTTTCCTCATTCATAAAACTCTCTCAATTTTCATTGATTTTTGCAATATAATGTTAAATATATTTTCTTACATTTATGATATAGCCTACAATTATTATAGAAACTACTAGTACCCTGTTTATACTTTTATACATAAACAAAATTAGTTTTGAGCAGTCATGCCATTTTCAAGTGTTAATAATTTTTATTTGTTCAAGTAATTTCCATAGTATAAAGAAACAATAATATTCAAGTAGGCCTAGCCTTATTGGAATACTTTATTGGAAAATAGCCTACAATATAAATTTTATTATTGATAGTTCATTGGTAGGCCTACTACATTTCGTGCCCCCCCCTCCAGCAAGCTCTTTTTTCCCCTCGGTTTATTGCACAATTTGAAGCGAAATTGCCGTGGATACGAGATTCCACCACTACACCCATTTACAGCATTTGTGACTCACAACGAACGCATTACATCCGAAATGATCCCAGCTCACGACTTGAACGTTTCAACTCACTTACTAAGCGGCCCTGCCCCTCACTCTTTCCCCAAATTCCCTGCAAGAACTTTTTTTGCAATTTTGGGTCGACCCAACTCCAGGCACGTTTGTGACCCACTTTATCCCTTCCGGCAACAAACTCCTGCCCATTCTGCCCCCCCCCTCACCAATATTTCGTATTCAGAGGGAACATTCCTCTGCTCCCCAACTTCAGCCTGTATTGGCGTTCCTCCAAGTTGGACATTTCTCAAGTTGACAGGTGATATCGTCACTTTTATTTATATTGTCAAATAAATTACAGTATTGAAACTCATGCTTCATGAATTTGAGCTGCTTTCAATTTTTCCCCCCGACCCTGCGAATCAATTGGGCTGTTGCAAAACGCCATTTATCAATGGAAAAATTATTCCTTTTTTATTCAGAGAGTAAAGATCTTTATTATATCATTGAACTCCCTCCTATACACAGACCTGTGGTCTTATAGAGGGTTTCCTCAGATAGTTTATCTGAAACTGTAACTCTCATTTTGATTTAATATTCTGGGAAATACATTCATTTGATACGAGAAGTCGATATATGCTGCTTCTCAGATAAAGATACTATTATATATCTTACAGCCTCTCTAGAAGCTGATCCAGAATAACGTTTTTGGTGTGATGGATATACCCAAACCTGCTATGAACAATTTAATAAACTTAATTCAGGAATAGGTGAAGTTTTGGGCAAGCCCCTTTTCCTCTCTACTATTGTAATGTTTTTGACCTTGTAAGTGAATATGAATACGTATAATTTTTCAAGTAATCCTGAAATGGTTTAATGCTTTACTACCTTTACACCTTTACTATTCCTCCTGTATTTCAATAGTGTTGTGGCACATTGACATAGTACTAACATACTAATCAATTAAACTGCAGTAATTTCCTCGATTCTATGAAAACAATTCCTCGTAGAAGAAATTCCTCGCAATTGCACTACAAATAATGAGAGCTGGTATTTTGTAGTCAAGGTGACATCCAATAGGAAATAACTACACGGAAATTGAATCAATCACAAGCTAGCCAATGGGAGTGTGACGATTGCATTTTTAGGCAGCAGCCAATAGGAGACCAGTAACAGGGAAGTCAGCCATTCCAATGCTAACCAATGGCAGAGCAGCGATTTTATCATCTTGGCAAAAGCCAATGCGAATCCAGAAACATAAAATTTTAACAATTTAAAATTTATTAAAAATTTATTCTTCGCCCCCGGATTTATTCTTCGTATCGATAAGAATAAATTATTATTAGACATCTCAATGCCTGATATGAAATAGATTAATGCGTAGGAATTAATAAGAACGTACGGTTATTGTCAGTAACTTCGACAAATAGACTTCAGACATCCATATCTAGGATAATTTATCATTGATTTTGCAATATAATGTTAAATATATTTTCTTACATTTATAATATAGCCTACATTATTATAGAAACTACTAGTACCCTGTTTATACTTTTATACAAAAACACAATTATTAGTTTTGAGCAGTCATGCCATTTTCAAGTGTTAATAATTTTTATTTGTTCAAGTAATTTCCATAGTATAAAGAAACAATAATATTCAAGTAGGCCTTGCCCTATTGGAATACTTTATTGGAAAATAGCCTACAATATAAATTTTATTATTGATAGTTCATTGGTAGGCCTACTACATTTCGTGCCCCCCCCCTCCAGCAAGCTCTTTTTCCCCTCGGTTTATTGCACAATTTGAAGCGAAATTGCCGTGGATACGAGATTCCACCACTACACCCATTTACAGCATTTGTGACTCACAACGAACGCATTACATCCGAAATGATCCCAGCTCACGACTTGAACGTTTCAACTCACTTACTAAGCGGCCCAGCCCCTCACTCTTTCCCCAAATACCCTGCAAGAACTTTTTTTGCAATTTTGGGTCGACCCAACTCCAGGCACGTTTGTGACCCACTTTATCCCTTCCGGCAACAAACTCCTGCCCATTCTGCCCCCCTCACAAATATTTCGTATTCAGAGGGAACATTCCTCTGCTCCCCAACTTCAGCCTGTATTGGCGTTCCTCCAAGTTGGACATTTCTCAAGTTGACAGGTGATATCGTCACTTTTATTTATATTGTCAAATAAATTACAGTATTGAAACTCATGCTTCATGAATTTGAGCTGCTTTCATTTCCCCCCCCCCCCGAGTCTGCGAATCAATTAGGCTGTTGCAAAACGCCCTTCATCAATGGAAAAATTATTTCTTTTTTATTCAGAGAGTAAAGATCTTTATTATACCATTGAACTCCCTTCTATACACAGACCTGTGGTCTTATAGAGGGTTTCCTCAGATAGTTTATCTGAAACTGTAACTCTCATTTTGATGTAATATTCTGGGAAATACATTCATTTGATTCGAGAAGTCGATATATGCTGCTTCTCAGATAAGAATACTATTATATCTCTTACAGCCTCTCTAGAAGCTGATTCAGAATAAAGTTTTTGGTGTGATGAATATACCTAAACCTGCTATGAACAATTTAATAAACTTAATTCAGGAATAGGTGAAGTTTTGGGCAAGCCCCTTTTCCTCTCTACTATTGTAATGTTTTTGACCTTGTAAGTGAATATGAATACGTATAATTTTTCAAGTAATCCTGAAATGGTTTAATGCTTTACTACCTTTACACCTTTACTATTCCTCCTGTATTTCAATAGTGTTGTGGCACATTGACATAGTACTAACATACTAATCAATTAAACTGCAGTAATTTCCTCGATTCTATGAAAACAATTCCTCGTAGAAGAAATTCCTCGCAATTGCACTACAAATAATGAGAGCTGGTATTTTGTAGTCAAGGTGACATCCAATAGGAGATAACTACACGGAAATTGAATCAATCACAAGCTAGCCAATGGGAGTGTGACGATTGCATTTTTAGGCAGCAGCCAATAGGAGACCAGTAACAGGGAAGTCAGCCATTCCAATGCTAACCAATGGCAGAGCAGCGATTTTATCATCTTGGCAAAAGCCAATGCGAATCCAGAAACATAAAATTTTAACAATTTAAAATTTATTAAAAATTTATTCTTCGCCCCCGGATTTATTCTTCGTATCGATAAGAATAAATTATTATTAGACATCTCAATGCCTGATATGAAATAGATTAATGCGTAGGAATTAATAAGAACGTACGGTTATTGTCAGTAACTTCGACAAATAGACTTCAGACATCCATATCTAGGATAATTTATCATTGATCAAATAGAAAATTGATTGATTTCTCGGATGTTACTATTGTAAATCATCAATGTAACATGAAACTCATTCTTCGTGTATTCCCCTTTATCATTCATCTAGTCACTACTCTCGTCTTTTTATATCCAAATATAACTTTACGAAATTGAAATCATGAAAATCATCTGACGTGCTCCTGAACTGAAACCCTCACAGTCATGACGTCTCCTACATGATTCTGCTTGTCACAATCTTAGCCTACTATTGTCCTCACATAACTTGAAAAAAAATGTTAGGCCTACATATACAAGCCTCACACCTCACCCCACTATTCAAAGAATACAGATATCCGATAACACTTATTAGCAAGTATGTCACGTATTTAGAACCTCCAAAAAACTAATTAGCAAGTATCTCACGGTCCTCATGAAAACCTGAAGAGTCTGTATCAGCTTCTGCCGCTGACATCTCGAAGTTAGAGTAGGCCTACTGTGACAGGCCTTATCACTTTCAGTACGCATGTGATGACGACATATAGGGGAAATAAAGGGATGCATACTGTACACGTCCTTACTTTTATATACATAACTTGATGTGGTAGTTGAATATATAACACATATCAATGCCTCACTGAATGAATATACATGGCTATACATAGGCTCTACTCATTTTTCTATCCTTATTAGTAATAATATATAGCATACAGCAAGGCATCACTAAATGTACATGGCTATACATAGGCTCTACTCATAATACTCTACTATATAATATATATACATGGCTTGAATTGAGCTCATAGTACAGTTCCTACTACACTATATACATCGTGGTTTATATTGAAGCCTTGCTCTCACCCTTCCTATCAAAACATTGGCCACGCACTGCATGGGATCTCTGCCTCTCGTGCCAACATTATTTCACACCCTTTAGAGACAAAGGGAAAGGGAAAGGGTGCCAACAACGAGGGTAGGAAGGCATGTTGACAACTCGCAATCAACCACAGGTGACTGGCTTAGTGTTCACCTGTCAAAAGTCCAATGTTTAGCATTGTTATGCACCATTCGAGTCACTTGTCTTGTTATCAGTATTAAGGTGTCTTTCATATGTGGAGGGATACAGTGAAACAGCCTGTATGAACAAACTGGAGCAGAGAATATTGTATTTGAATTATGAATTGTATGATGGAAATGAGTTAAAACCTGTTTTTATAAGCGATTACTTGGAAAAATTTAATTGTGTTGTGGCACGAGTATATTTCCATTCTAAAACTGTAGTACAGTAGTAGATTTTATTGAAAGGAAAATTTTAGCTATGTTTGATTGATGAAGTGGTACGAGTAGTCAATTTCCATCATAAAACTGTGGTACAGTAGTAGATTTGATAATCTATAATGAGTGAGTCAAGTTGTTGTAGTTCGTAACAATAATTCATACAGATCATACTCAATAGAGACCGTAGAGCACAGATTGAGCATCTAGCCTGTCAGAGACAGGCACAAGTGGAAATTACATGAAACGAAAGCATTCATTATTAGACGATGATAGGACTTGACTGTCCTCTCTTCTACTCAACCTTTGAACCTTGACAGTTTACTGTAGTTGATCCTAGCTAATTCATTATTATAATCACGATGAATGATGCAATAGATTCAACCACTTTTCTCAAATCAAATCCATCCATCAGGATCTCTTCAATCTCATCAGGAGTTTCAGGAATCTCTTCAGTTAATTCGTAACATACTTAAGTTTTCTATTTCCCTCGGAATTAGTTATGTCTTGATCAGCTTAGGGTGCCATTTTATTTTTGTAAAAAGTATAATTTCCTCAATTTCAAGTAAAATAGTCATTATGTAAACTCAACGGTAAATGAGTCTAATAGCTCACAGAAACTCAAAAACATTAGTTAGAAGAGCAAATAAGTAATGAAAAGTCGTCAATGGAAATTCAAGAAAATCTCTAGTAGAAGTCAATCAATAGTAAATCAGTTTATTCAATAATAAAAGTACGACAATGAAATTTCAAGTCACCAAGGGATATTTCTGATCGATAAAAATTTACTCATTATAAATTGTCTCATTAAAATTCAGTGCTTTCGGAAGTGCAAAAATGCTTCAGTGTTATGCTCATCAAGTCACGAGCTTGCACTAATTGAATCAATCTGAGAGGAATGATTTCGCACATCATTGAAGAAGCAATAATGATTTCGCACACCATTGAGCAAAAAATGAATTCCATTGTAGCCGTCAACAGGAATAATCTGTGCGTAGAACGTAAATAACTGTGACATTTTGAGATCGGGAAGACTTAGTTCCCAGAGAAACTCGCTCTCAGTTTCCCTTGATAATTCACGCCTCAATAAATACTTCCGCAGCGATAAAAGATATTTCCAGATTTCAAATTATCGATTGGGTTTCTGAATTGGTTTCCGTTGGGAATGGGATGGCTGCTATTGGGAACATACATTCTAGGAGATTATATCGAATAATGTAACATCAAAGTTGATTAACTAGTGAGATCCACGTTATAATGGCAGTATTTGATTTACATTGGTGTTGCTATGCTTGTCTATCATTTGACAAAGCAGATAGCGCTATCCCTTTCTAGCTCTGCTACGTTGCCACATCGTGTTTTAACAATGTGGAATAGTTATTTGTGCAACTAGTGCGCAAAGTGACAGTTTGCTGCACCGAAAGAAACGTTTACGCCCGAGCCAAAGGCGAGTAAGGAATGGTTTCTTGAGTGCAGCAGAGGAACTTTGCGCACGTATTTTACATTAAGTTTTTCTTACAGTTACCATTGAATATGAGAAGTGGTTGATGATGGGTAAAATGATGGCTGAAATCCATCAAATGTTTGTCTGTATAAATTAATAACAACTTTAATTTATTTTAAACTTGATAATCCAATTGAAAATTAATAATCGATAATTCATTCAAATTAAAAATTAAATTAATCCAATTAATTTGAAAATTTTAATAAATCTTAATTTCTAAAAATGTAACCGGCTGCTTTGCAACCGGGCCTTAGTATTAAGAGTAGGCAAAGTAATACTTTGCGCACTAGAGCCAAAAAGTCATTCTTTGCGTTCTGTAATCAGTGCAGCAATGGCCACTTTTCAACGTAACTGTAGGAAATAGTTATTTGTATATCTAGAGTGAAAAGTACGACTTTTTCTCCCTGTGGGAAAAAGTTTGAAGCCCGAGGCGAAGCCGAGGGCAGCAATTTTCCTGAGGGAGAAAAAGTATTTTTCGCTCATGATGTACACAACATTTTTCCTCCATCTACATTTTTTCATAGAAACTGCAAATAAAATCATTCTAATAACTTACATATTGGTGACAATGATTCCTAACAACATAACCTAAATCTAAAACCTAAAAACCGGTCGTCTGATTGGCACTGCCGATTGTGCTATCTATCGGCAAAAGTTGTAACAATTATATCAGCTGAGCAGCTACCAAAAATGGCTGACTCCAGATCACGCGGTTCAGATTTGAATTGCAGATCAAAAATATTTGTTGGCTGGTATTTTGAATAGAATAAAATATTTTAAAAATTGTATAAATTTCTATTGTCTACCAATATTAAGAATATAATAATTATCATAGAAACATATATTTCATGAGTTAATCAAATTTCTGGTTGTGGTATTGAATTCAGTTGACTCAATGACAGACACCTCTATTATGCTTTCTCATCTGAGCTTAGACCTTCTAACCTATTAGAATGTAAGTTTCAAAATAGAGATGCTCCCCATGTTATTTAAATGGAGTCACTTTTACTCCCTAGGGAGTTTTTCTGTTTTTTACTACCAAGAGCGAAAAAGTGACTTTTTAGTATTAGGTTTCAGGGAGTAAAGTAAGTACTTTAGACAGTAGGTGGAGGAAAATTATATTTTATATGTATAAATATATATATACTATTATATTTTATAATTATATATTATATATACTAAAGTGTCACTTTTTCGCTCTCGGTAGTAAAAAAAGAAAAACTCCCTAGGGAGGAAAATTGACTCCATTTAAATAACATGGGAAGCATCTCTATTTTAAAACTTACATTGTAATAGGTTAGAAGGTCTAAGCTCAGATGAGAAAGCATAATAGAGGTGTCTGTCATTGAGTCAACTGAATTCAATACCACAACCAGAAATTTGATCAACTTATGAAATATATTCTTAATATTAGTAGATGATAAAAATTTATACAATTTTAAAAATATTTTATTCTATTCAAAATACCACCCAACAAATATTTTCGATCTGCAATTCAAATCTGAACCGCGTGATCTGGAGTCAGCCATTTTTGGTAGACGCACAGCTGATATAATTGTTACAACTTTTGCCGATAGATAGCGCAATCGGCAGTGCCAATCAGACGAACGGTTTTTAGGTTTCAGAGTTTAGGTTATGTTGTTAGGAAACATTGTCACCAATATGTAAGTTATTAAAATGATATTATTTGCAGTTTCTATAAAAAAATGTAGATGGAGGAAAAATTTGTGTACATCACAAGCAAAAAATACGTTTTCTCCCTCAGGAAAATTGTAGCCCTCGGCTTCGCCTCGGGGCTCAAACTTTTTTCTACAGGAAGAAAAAGTTGTACTTATCACTCTAGATATACAAATAACTATTTTGTCATAGGCATTCAATTTCAGCTGTTTTACATCCATGGAATCAAGTCGGTAAATAGCTGATTGTAGAACAAATAAACATATGATTCTCATTACAGCATACTATACTGTAATAGAATCATATGTTTTCTTTACAGTCTAGTATGTTCCTAGTTCCGATTCATGAACAGCAAAACTGGTACAAAAACCGCCTTTTAGAGCTCCAGTTGGAAGTTTTGTCAACTACAATCAAGAAATTCCTGATTCGAAACTTGTAAACTAGGTTATGTTTATAGAATGCATGTAGTAATGTCAGCACAAGCAGGTAATGTTTTCTGTTTCTCAATTATTCTTTTCTAGATTATTATGACAAAAAATCTGGTGTGGCGCACTCACACAACTTTCCTTGCCGTTATGAGAATTGATCACCTGACGTTAGTGTTCCCGCGCATCTCAAGTCTACTTATAAACAAAGATCTGAGTCAGCTGGTGACAGGACAATAACGCTGGAGACATACGAGGTCTGCTATCTCTTCATAGTGAATCATTTAATAGAATCAACAGTTGCCAACAGTTTGCAATTGGATAATCTCATTTTCTCGAATTTCGAGCTTATTTTCAATTTTAGGTGAAAATGTTACTAAACATTAATTGTAGAGATTCTCATGCTCAATCTTTTCCACTTGAATTTTTTTGTTAAAATTGTATCTGAAGCCTGATAATTGAGAATCTAAAATCGAACTTTGCATAGATGGGGTGGAGCTCCTGAAATTTTTACAGATATGGGACTTGTGGCAGTTGATAGAGCTTATCAATGACTATTCTAGGTATGAATTTAATCAAAATCGTTGGAGCCGTTTTCGAGAAAATCGCGAAAAACCCTGTTTTTGACAACATTTTCGCCATTTTAGCCGCCATCTTGAATTGCATTTGATTGAAATTGTTCGTGCGGGTCCTTATTTTGTAAGGACCTTAAGTTCCTTATTTTGTAAGGACCTTAAGTTTCAAATTTCAAGTCATTCCGTTAATTGGGAGATGAGATATCGTGTACACAGACGCACATACACTCATACACACACACACACATACACACACACACACACACACACACACCACACACACACACACACACACACACACACACACACACCACACACACACACACACACACACCACACACACACACAGACCAATACCCAAAAACCACTTTTTTGGACTCAGGGGACCTTGAAACGTACAGAAATTTAGAAATTGAGGTACCTTAATTTTTTCGGAAAACAATACTTTCCTTACCTATGGTAATAGGGCAAGGAAAGTAAAAATAGTGTAAGTTACTTGGACGTGAATGTCTTTTGCAGTGCTCGAATGAAATTCTAGTTTCGGCTGACGCGTCGACAAGAAGCATCATTCTCGCCTGCAAAAGGCCCCTTCCCGTCCGTGTGACTTAAGATACTATTACAAAATATCCCATCACAATTACAAAAATTGATCATTGGATCATTGAAATGCATATTTTCTTGACGAATAAAATATAATATTGTTTATCACTAACAAGAATGAACTGTTAGTATTACATCACATATACTAGTATCACCAATACCTACTATTACTTAGTAATAGTAGTAATACCTATTACTTAGTAATAGTAGGTATTGGTATCACTCATCCTCTATAGAAGGCAGTGGCAAGGCAGAGAATCGGCAACGCTTTTCTCCTATCTTTCTTCTATGCTATTATAACATGAACCTCCCTATCAATTTGATCACTTAGAAAAATGTTTGGGAAAGTTTCTTGATAAAAAATATTTCGAATATTGTAAAATTGGTTCTCATGGCAATAACGTATTTGAAATTTAAGAAATGTTTTTGTTGAATATTGGAATATGAGCACTGTTGACTAACAAAGTAGTTAGAGGACAGCTCAATAAATCCGTCACATGTTGACATATCTTGGTAACTAGATTGTAATTAATCTGACTTAAAGTGCCCACTAGTTATCATTCGATATGAGTCTCTTCTATTTTTGGTTCAAGTGAGTTAATTGATCGTGGTCATCGTCTTTTATTAGAACGAAACTAAAGACTGTGATGCAGGACATTGAAATGTATTACACACTTATGATAAAAAATGAACTACAGAATCTCGTATTTGATATCGTATGTGAAAATGAACGGAGGCTTCAAATAGAAATTTGAATAATTCGCATATATTTCATAAATTTTGAAGTGTCTTGATATTTAGCCAAGACCGATTAAAAAGGATATTATATTTATATCCAATACAAGTTGACAGGTTTCAAATAATTGTAAGAATAACAGAATGATTCATAAGTGAGGAGAAGGGAGTTGGTCGATTCAGGAAGTCCCCAACAAGTTAGGAAGTTTCTAATTCTTTTTTGATATTATTGTGACATACTGTACATAATGTCACATAATTCGATTATTTCATTATACTTCTCTACTCTTTTATTAATCAGAACAAAAGGCGTTTATCAAATATAATGATTTTATGGTTTTTTTTTGGATTGAAACTAGAGTCTAATCAAATCGATTTCCTTTTTAACTATACACTACACCCAGAGCATAACTTATTCAATGTATCCTCTTATCTTTCTCCTTCCAGTCTGTGTTACATGGTGGTCATTTCCTATAACACAAATTCCGCCATTCTGTTTCGCTACATGGTTGATAATTTCAGCCAATCAGATGCTTGGAGCAAACATTCCAACCAATCACGTAATGGCAACTCCCGCAAAGCTCTCACCTCTTTCCAAAAGCAAAATTCAATGATCAATCCCAATGAACAATAAACTTCGAAAATCATGAGTAGAATTTTTACATATTTATTTGATTTATTGAATAAATATTTGCTTTATGTCTTTGCTTGATATGTCTTTATTAATATGAAAATCAAAATAAATATAGTGTAGGAAAAATAATAATACAAACTCATAGAAATGCATTATCTTCAAGTTAGTGTTAATGGCCAGATAAATATGAACACTTGAGAAGTAGTTAATCATCAAAAAGCATGCTCAAATAGATGCGATGCAAGCTACTATTTTGAACTATAACTCTAACGATATTATTATGTGAATATTCAAGTTTAGTATAAAATGATATGTAAATTCTATTCGGATATACGTGAATATTCATAGATGGAAAAGAATATAATCTCTCATTAGGTGGTGTAGTAGGTGTAAGGACTTGACAGTCGTCTTCATCTTATCTATAATGAATATTAGCACAAGGCAACATTTTGATTTTATTCTTTGTTGTATTGTGCATAAACGAACTGAATTAAAGCTTCAATAGAAAATAATACCATAGATAAACAATAGCATAAGTAGATATCCCATGGTATAGGGCGTTTATGTCGCAACTTTTACTGTTATCTCAAGCCGATTACTGTCGATTATTGTCAATTTTTACTGTTTTGACCGGGTAAGAGTGTATGAACGGCACAATATGAGAGACTACCAGTGTCATAAAGCTTCACAGGAAAGAACTACGTGGACTATCAGCTTGAGATAACAGTAAAAGTTGCGACATAAACGCCCTATACCATGGGCGTCTTATCTACTTATGCTATTGTTTCTCTATGATAATACTTACTATTCTATATGTACTTTCTAACCCTACGAATCAACTACAACAATGTTTTTGTCATAGTCATTCAATTTCAGCTGTTTTACATCCATGAAATCAAGCCGGTAAACAGCTGATTGTAGAACAAATAAACATATGATTCTCATTACAGTATACTATACTGTAATAAAATCATATGTTTTCTTTACAGTCGAGTATGTTTCCTAGTTCCGAATTAGGAACGGCAAAACTGGTACGAAAACTGCCTTTTAGCGCTCCATGTGGAAATTTGGTCAACTACAATCAAGAAATTCCTGATTCGAAACTTGTAAACTAGGTTATGTTTATAGAATGCATGTAGTAATGTCAATACAAGCAGGTGATGTTTTCTGTTTCTCAATTATTCTTTTCTATATTACTATGAAAGAAAATAGTGTAAGTTACTTGGACGTGAATGTCTTGCAGTGCTCGAATGGAACTCTAGTCTCGGCTAACGCCTCGACTAGAAACATCATTCTCGCCTGCAAAAGGCCTCTTCCCATCCTTGTGACTTATGATACTATTACAATCCAAACCCATCTAGGAAACCAAGCAACAAACATGAGAATGACCAGCACACTTATTTAATCGCCTGCAATGCAGAAAAGTGGAGGCTGTTTAAGACGGAAGGGTTTACATCCAATTAGCACATTTTGCCGCTGTTTCTCTCTCATAAGACTCTCACCTCTTTTACCCCCTCTGAGAAGTTTATTGCTGTGTAAATCTGAGAATTGCTGACTTTCCCACTCCATTTCCACCGCACGCCTTCAGACTCAAGTGCAGCTCTCAAGTCCAAAGATGCTTCAAGTTTGGTTTAGACCCAGTAGGTTTACTTTTGTGAGATTTTTCACAGTACTGAATTCTGCATCGCTAGTCAAACCATGGAATCCATCAGAAAGTAGTTTCAAAGTATGTACCTCAGCTTGTGAATGATTGAATCCGCTTCAGATACTATTTTACTATTTTAATGATACTATCAGCTTCAGATAGATGAGATTGTGTCATATCTATCCATAATGAAAACACTGGGTTGTTGTCAAATAAGTGATATTTTTGACAACAATCCAGTGTTTTCAGTATTGTATTCGATCTTACCTCTAAGGCTGGCCACTTAAGGTAGGACATACATCTTTACACACATGTTCAACATCATGCATGTTTTGCCATCAGCGAGAGTCTTCTAACATTAGAAAATTACAAATTATGAAGATAGAAGAATAATTTGTCCTGAAAGAAAAAATAAACAACAAAAAATCGGAGATACAGAAGCCTAACCTCAAAAATTTTGCTCGAAGCCTTTCGCTGTGATGACACACCAATGTATGACGACATGACGTGTATCATGCATGTCCTACCGTTAGTGGCCAATCTAAGTCTCTATTGGTATTACCGAAGCACAAACATGGACCTTATGTTGAAATCATCCTCAAGTTAATCATTAGTTAAGTTGCAATAATTGAAGAGATGACCAGTTATTCAAGTAAGCCTATATATATTCGATTAAAAGTCTTAATTTTGTCTTCTTTTTGTCCGGCTCTTATTCTTTTTTCTCTTTGACCTGCGCTTATGAGTTGGAAATGATATTAATATCTATGAATGTATTCTTTTTTCTTCTTCTTCTTCATGTGTATTATTCAACGTAGAAATAAATAAACGAAATATATTTCTATCCTCAAACATGATTCGAGCTTCTATTCACTATTCACTTATTATTATTCTTTCCCTTCCCTTCTATTCCCTTATTATCTCCTTCTCCTTACATCTGTATAATCCTCTAATATTCTCAATTTTATGATTCCCTCTCACATTGTTCATTTTTCTTCATCTAGAAACGATTCGATCGTTATATATACAGTATCTCCAATAATATTATTCTCCTATTATTTCAACAATATTTATCCGAATATCCATTCAAAATCACATTTCTTGATGAACGCAATAGCTTTCAATTCCTTCCCAAATTACTCAAAAAATATTCTCCCTGGACGCCCGCTACTACGCAACCAACAATGTTTTTCCAATAATTATATTCAACCAAAACATGGACTCCTAACAACAACCTGGCTAAGGATTCGTGTGTGCTGGGTTCTTTGTTGGCGTTGTGCGTAGGACGATGACTCTCCTTCATTCTACATTTCACCCTCGCGGCATCCTTACACTCACCATACAAGAATGAAAGGGGAGCACCACTGTATTATTGGGCTGGAGGAGAGAGTTTGAGAAGCGAGGGTTGCTCAGGAGCCATGCTTGCTTCTCCTGCTATGAGTCACGTCATTTTACATCATATCCGTCTGTTTTGTTTGGACCTTTTATGTTTGGAAGCAATTCCAATCGCAGAGAAAATACAGAGGAGAAATTGCAGAGAAAACTTGTTTAAAATTATCAATTATATTGTTTTTGTCAAGAAAATTTCATTCTTCAATTATTATTTAATAGTAAATTATCGTAATTGAGTTTGAATATTTAGTTGATTAATAATTATTTTTCTACATTGTTAAAAAACGATCTGGCAACGTTTCGGAGCTGCAAAATAATAGTGCTATATGCTGTGTCAAATGATGCACAAGGATAGCAAATATTTCGTTGATTGATTATTTCTCTACATTGTTAGAAAAACGATCAGGCAACGTTTCGGAGCTGGAAAAGAATAGTGCTATATACTTTGTCAAATGATACACAGAGATAGCAATATCAATGATAATCAAATATTGCCATTATAACGTGGACCTATAATATAGGTCAATCTATAGACAATCTTGATCCTAGTATAATATAAAGTAGTATATCCTAGTACATATATTGTAAACTCTGTTCCAATGTGGAGCCTCAATCAAATAAGTTGTTCCAACTTATAAAACCAAATGCTGGAGTTGGAATCTAAAAATACCAACATTGCAATAAAATGTCTAGAGTCCAGACTATCATAAGAGAACAGCCAAATGGTTCAATAGATTTAGCTGTTGTTTTAAAATCGATCGAATCAGAGGATTTCTCTTGTCTATAGCATACGTAATGAATAACGTAATATAGTAGACAAGCCAAGTCTAATTGATAATATCGAATGATATATTTCGAAAGATGCAGCCTACACAATACTTTACTACGATACCTTCTCTTACGATAATTTTGTTGGATCAATTTAATTTTAGAAATGTGGACTCATCTTTCTTCTGATAAATGCAGTAGCAATTGGAAGTGCGTACAGAATTATGCGCCACGAACGCTTGCATTCTACTTTTCATTAGCTAATTCTATGCTTATTATATCTTTATCTCACTGTTTCTGTACAAATACAGAAATAATAAGAATAACATCAGCTAGTAAAAGAATGAAATCCGTGTGTTCGTGGAACATAATTTGGTACACACCTTAGTATGGCAAATTAAGTGCTCATAATTTCAGTTTGAAGACTTTGAATATTATGACTCTTATTGATTCTGTAATTTCTCAACTTCCAGCCTCTTGACGTGCTGAGAGATGAAGAACAGTAGTGCGTGGTCGCTTATGAAATCTTTGATTAATAGTTCGACTAGGAATCGAGAAACAATCCAAACGATGATGAATTTTTATTACCGTCAAAGGAAATATGGTTTTCATATTTTCCAAGGGACTTCAAACTACATAAATATTCCCAGATCCTCTTTCAAATTTTCCGACAAACTAAAATAATAACAAAATTGAAATATATCCGTGAGATGCATTGACCAACTACGATAAAAATAGCTCATTTTTCAAGTGCCAGCTTCTTTCAGCAGTTAAGCAGGCCAAGTTTAAGCTAATTAAAGTCAGACTGGGCCTAAAAGCAGTAATTGTCAGATGAGTAATTATGTTTGCAGCAGCTAAATAGTCAATGACCCCGATTAATAGAAACATCATAGCTTTCAAACGTTCTTATTATTGTGAATGTCTGCTTGAATCCCTTTCATGAACTATAAATGATAAATGATTTTTATTGCCTTTAAGCCATCAAATATACTATTTCAACTTCATAGTTCCTCTTAGACTCAATAGGGCTTGATAGGGCTATGCCTGGGTTGTATATTCTGCCCAAACAACTGGAATAGCAGCCTATAAATCTTAACAAAATAGGTAGTATCCAAAGACAATATTTTCAATGTTACTGCATTTTCGAACAATGTAGAATAATGCTATCGGATTTTGAAGGTTATTGGAATCCAACATCAATAATATTATCGAAAGATGATAATATTGTACTAGATATTATACTGGGGATAGGAGTCCGGTTCCACAAGATGTCAAATTCTCAATTGATTATCTGAATAATTGTCAAACCACAGATTTATCAAAAATCTAGATACCGGTTTCAGTTGTTACACCATTATCAATCTCTGGTAGAGTAAAACTGAAGTAAAGCTTCAATAGAAAATAATACCATAGATAAACAATAGCATAAGTAGATATCCCATGGTATAGGGCGTTTATGTCGCAACTTTTACTGTTATCTCAAGCCGATTACTGTCGATTATTGTCAATTTTTACTGTTTTGACCGGGTAAGAGTGTATGAACGGCACAATATGAGATACTACCAGTGTCATAAAGCTTCACAGGAAAGAACTACGTGGACTATCAGCTCAAGATAACAGTAAAAGTTGCGACATAAACGCCCTATACCATGGGCGTCTTATCTACTTATGCTATTGTTTCTCTATGATAATACTTAATATTCTATATGTACTTTCTAACCCTACGAATCAACTACAACAATGTTTTTGTCAGTCATTCAATTTCAGCTGTTTTACATCCATGAAATCAAGCCGTTAAACAGCTGATTGTAGAACAAATAAACATATGATTCTCATTACAGTATACTTTACTGTAATAAAATCATATGTTTTCTTTACAGTCGAGTATGTTTCCTAGTTCCGAATTAGGAACGGCAAAACTGGTACGAAAACCGCCTTTTAGCGCTCCATGTGGAAATTTGGTCAACTACAATCAAGAAATTCCTGATTCGAAACTTGTAAACTAGGTTATGTTTATAGAATGCATGTAGTAATGTCAATACAAGCAGGTGATGTTTTCTGTTTCTCAATTATTCTTTTCTATATTACTATGAAAGAAAATAGTGTAAGTTACTTGGACGTGAATGTCTTGCAGTGCTCGAATGGAACTCTAGTCTCGGCTAACGCCTCGACTAGAAACATCATTCTCGCCTGCAAAAGGCCTCTTCCCATCCTTGTGACTTATGATACTATTACAATCCAAACCCATCTAGGAAACCAAGCAACAAACATGAGAATGACCAGCACACTTATTTAATCGCCTGCAATGCAGAAAAGTGGAGGCTGTTTAAGACGGAAGGGTTTACATCCAATTAGCACATTTTGCCGCTGTTTCTCTCTCATAAGACTCTCACCTCTTTTACCCCCTCTGAGAAGTTTATTGCTGTGTAAATCTGAGAATTGCTGACTTTCCCACTCCATTTCCACCGCACGCCTTCAGACTCAAGTGCAGCTCTCAAGTCCAAAGATGCTTCAAGTTTGGTTTAGACCCAGTAGGTTTACTTTTGTGAGATTTTTCACAGTACTGAATTCTGCATCGCTAGTCAAACCATGGAATCCATCAGAAAGTAGTTTCAAAGTATGTACCTCAGCTTGTGAATGATTGAATCCGCTTCAGATAGATGAGATTGTGTCATATCTATCCATAATGAAAATACTGGGTTGTTGTCAAATAAGTGATATTTTTGACAACAATCCAGTGTTTTCAGTATTGAATTCGATCTTACCTCTAAGGCTGGCCACTAAAGGTAGGACATACATCTTTACACACATGTTCAACATCATGCATGTTTTGTCATCAGCGAGAGTCTTCTAACATTAGAAAATTACAAATTATAAAGATAGAAGAATAATTTGTCCTGAAAGAAAAAATAAACAACAAAAAATCGGAGATACAGAAACCTAACCTCAAAAATTTTGCTCGAAGCCTTTCGCTGTGATGACACACCAATAGATGACGACATGACGTGTATCATGCATGTCCTACCGTTAGTGGCCAATCTAAGTCTCTATTGGTATTACCGAAGCACAAACATGGACCCTATGTTGAAATCATCCTCAAGTTAATCATTAGTTAAGTTGCAATAATTGAAGAGATGACCAGTTATTCAAGTAAGCCTATATATATTCGATTAAAAGTCTTAATTTTGTCTTCTTTTTGTCCGGCTCTTATTCTTTTTTCTCTTTGACCTGCGCTTATGAGTTGGAAATGATATTAATATCTATGAATGTATTCTTTTTTCTTCTTCTTCTTCATGTGTATTACTCAACGTAGAAATAAATAAACGAAATATATTTCTATCCTCAAACATGATTCGAGCTTCTATTCACTATTCACTTAATATTATTCTTTCCCTTCCCTTCTATTCCCTTATTATCTCCTTCTCCTTACATCTGTATAATCCTCTAATATTCTCAATTTTATGATTCCCTCTCACATTGTTCATTTTTCTTCATCTAGAAACGATTCGATCGTTATATATACAGTATCTCCAATAATATTATTCTCCTATTATTTCAACAATATTTATCCGAATATCCATTCAAAATCACATTTCTTGATGAACGCAATAGCTTTCAATTCCTTCCCAAATTATTCAAAAAATATTCTCCCTGGACGCCCGCTACTACGCAAACCAACAATGTTTTTCCAATAATTATATTCAACCAAAACATGGACTCCTAACAACAACCTGGCTAAGGATTCGTATGTGCTGGGTTCTTTGTTGGCGTTGTGCGTAGGACGATGACTCTCCTTCATTCTACATTTCACCCTCGCGGCATCCTTACACTCACCATACAAGAATGAAAGGGGAGCACCACTGTATTATTGGGCTGGAGGAGAGAGTTTGAGAAGCGAGGGTTGCTCAGGAGCCATGCTTGCTTCTCCTGCTATGAGTCACGTCATTTTACATCATATCCGTCTGTTTTGTTTGGACCTTTTATGTTTGGAAGCAATTCCAATCGCAGAGAAAATACAGAGGAGAAATTGCAGAGAAAACTTGTTTAAAATTAATTATCAATTATATTGTTTTTGTCAAGAAAATTTCATTCTTCAATTATTATTTAATAGTAAATTATCGTAATTGAGTTTGAATATTCAGTTGATTAATAATTATTTTTCTACATTGTTAAAAAACGATCTGGCAACGTTTCGGAGCTGCAAAATAATAGTGCTATATGCTATGTCAAATTATGCACAAGGATAGCAAATATTTCGTTGATTGATTATTTCTCTACATTGTTAGAAAAACGATCAGGCAACGTTTCGGAGCTGGAAAAGAATAGTGCTATATACTTTGTCAAATGATACACAGAGATAGCAATATCAATGATAATCAAATTTTGCCATTATAACGTGGACCTATAATATAGGTCAATCTATAGACAATCTTGATCCTAGTATAATATAAAGTAGTATATCCTAGTACATATATTGTAAACTCTGTTCCAATGTGGAGCCTCAATCAAATAAGTTGTTCCAACTTATAAAACCAAATGCTGGAGTTGGAATCTAAAAATACCAACATTGCAATAAAATGTCTAGAGTCCAGACTATCATGAGAGAACAGCCAAGTGGTTCAATAGATTTAGCTGTTGTTTTAAAATCGATCGAATCAGAGGATTTCTCTTGTCTATAGCATACGTAATGAATAACGTAATATAGTAGACAAGCCAAGTCTAATTGATAATATCGAATGATATATTTCGAAAGATGCAGCCTACACAATACTTTACTACGATACCTTCTCTTACGATAATTTTGTTGGATCAATTTAATTTTAGAAATGTGGACTCATCTTTCTTCTGATAAATGCAGTAGCAATTGGAAGTGCGTACAGAATTATGCGCCACGAACGCTTGCATTCTACTTTTCATTAGCTAATTCTATGCTTATTATATCTTTATCTCACTGTTTCTGTACAAATACAGAAATAATAAGAATAACATCAGCTAGTAAAAGAATGAAATCCGTGTGTTCGTGGAACATAATTTGGTACACACCTTAGTATGGCAAATTAAGTGCTCATAATTTCAGTTTGAAGACTTTGAATATTATGACTCTTATTGATTCTGTAATTTCTCAACTTCCAGCCTCTTGACGTGCTGAGAGATGAAGAACAGTAGTGCGTGGTCGCTTATGAAATCTTTGATTAATAGTTCGACTAGGAATCGAGAAACAATCCAAACGATGATGAATTTTTATTACCGTCAAAGGAAATATGGTTTTCATATTTTCCAAGGGACTTCAAACTACATAAATATTCCCAGATCCTCTTTCAAATTTTCCGACAAACTAAAATAATAAACAAAATTGAAATATATCCGTGAGATGCATTGACCAACTACGATAAAAATAGCTCATTTTTTCAAGTGCCAGCTTCTTTCAGCAGTTAAGCAGGCCAAGTTTAAGCTAATTAAAGTCAGACTGGGCCTAAAAGCAGTAATTGTCAGATGAGTAATTATGTTTGCAGCAGCTAAATAGTCAATGACCCCGATTAATAGAAACATCATAGCTTTCAAACGTTCTTATTATTGTGAATGTCTGCTTGAATCCCTTTCATGAACTATAAATGATAAATGATTTTTATTGCCTTTAAGCCATCAATATACTATTTCAACTTCATAGTTCCTCTTAGACTCAATAGGGCTTGATAGGGCTATGCCTGGGTTGTATATTCTGCCCAAACAACTGGAATAGCAGCCTATAAATCTTAACAAAATAGGTAGTATCCAAAGACAATATTTTCAATGTTACTGCATTTTCGAACAATGTAGAATAATGCTATCGGATTTTGAAGGTTATTGGAACTCAACATCAATAATATTATCAAAAAATAAGATATTGTACTAGATATTATACTGGGGATAGGAGTTCGGTTCCACAAGATGTCAAATTCTCAATTGATTATCTGAATAATTGTCAAACCACAGATTTATCAAAAATCGAGATACCGGTTTCGGCTGTTACACCATTATCAATCTCTGGTAGAGTAAAACTGAAGTAAAGAGAAAACTGAGTAAACTGAACTAAAGTATTTATACTAATAACGGCCGATCACCGTTATTGATAGAAGCCGTGACCTATCAAGGTGAACGTCTGCTATTGGCCTAAAGAAGCCCCTCCCTAATTAGCGGTTTAAATAAACGTTACAAAATGTCGATTAAAACAGCAAACACAGCAATGGAAGATTATCAAATTGTTACATGTTACGAAATAAATTAATATACGAAATTGATAGAAATATGTTACAAAAGCTTGGAAACGCAATGGAATAAGAAAATACAGTAACAAATTCATGATAAAACTAGATTGGTTGTGTTGTTTTGGTTGAAATGAATCTGATCGTTAAAACTCATCTGAGGATGACCCTTTGTTATTGAAATGCTGAGACTCGACATTCTCTCGGCCTTTTGAAAGAATCCAGAATATCCAGAAGTCCGCCTTTGTTATTAAAATGTAGAAAATCAACATTCTACTTGGCTTTGAACTTGTTGTCGTTCGTTATCTAATGTTAAGCAAAGTCGGAATCCCCATTACATCTATTCCAATCTCGGATATGTTAGAAAAACTAATAAATAATATTACTGGTATCTTCTAATAATTGACGCCTAATCCACCTGACCTCCTGTACCATCAAGCTATGCACTGCACTGACTATTAGCATGCACGTAATAAATGGGATGAATGTTCACCTAAATTACAAAGTCATTCAGAAATGGTGCACAAGAAAAACATTTCCCCTTCTCGGGAGGCTCTGGAATAGTTTTCGTCACGCAACTGAACATGTGAACAGCAGACTCCTCAAACTCTTTCTCACTGTTCCTCTATCGCTCTCTGTCACTCTCTCTTTATCTCTACTACTCTTGTGTTGGAAATGCCGTGACAAGTAAGCGACGGTGCGTTTCATTTTGCATTGACAAGCAAACCTGAAACACCCCACTCTGTAATTTCTGTCTAAATTTGAACCTACTTTTAGTTATGAAGCTTTTAGTTTAGAACCTAGCTGATGCATTATAGTTCTGCGATGCTTCAAACTATAATGCAGGTTATATAACATCAATTTTCAGAAGCTAATTAACCCTTTCGATTAGTCCTACCGACCACTAGATATTCCTGCATGGTGTATCACGGGATTTTAGTTGGAATTTGATTGATATCGTCAATGCATTTCATTACTGTGTGTGATGTGCTAAATGTGCAATTTCTAGCCTTCATTTTCCAAATAAGCATCATCAATCGTCACATATGTAATAGTTGAGACTAGTCAGTGTATGACAAAACTAAGACAGTCATGCATTTGAATTTACATTTTTTTGTTATCAGTGAAACAGTTATCGAAAAAAAATGATTTTTGAGTCATACTATTTGTGTTAATGGAGAGTGAACAATCTTTTTAACTTTTTCAAGAAATATATGTTATTGATTGCATGTTAAGCTAATTTACAAGGTAATTTACATACTCAATTCTAATTTAAATTCTCAAGAAGTAAGAAATCTCCAAACAAGAGCTTTATTAATTCTCTGAACTAATGATAGGAAAATATGCATGCAAAAAGGTAAAAAGAGATTTTATTTTCCTTGAGATATAATATAGTTCTCGTGTGAGAATGAACATTTATGGTCTCAGTACATGAATGTTCATGATTTACCATTACTTTAACCTAGTTATTAAATGCAATGTATGGAGTATTCTTAATCATATTCAATCTGTAGGCTTATTTTAGAAATAGTGGGTATGCTAGGACAATGGAGAGTTAAAATAAAGAAAACTACAACATAAAAATACTATTTCAAAAGAGAAACTAACAGACGCTGATAATGAAGAGAGAAAGTGCAATGTGAGAAGAAAATTAATCATAATAAGGAAAAAATGGCAGAAACAGAAAATATTCAAACAAAGAGAAAAGTTACAATAGAAAGAAGCTGTTAATAGGCTGATGCTAATCAAATATAGGAAAATTACAGAAAAAAGGTAAACATACAAAAAGATAAAATTACACAAGATGAAAATAAACAAATAAAGAAATAGATACATCAGAAAATGAGAAGAAGGTGTTGAGAATTGGCTGATGATAGAAGGAGAAAATAGTATGAAAGAAGGAGGAGAGGAATGAAAAAGAATGCGAAAAGAAAATATACAATTGAAAGAGACAATAAGTGAAAAAAAGACTAATAGGCCTGCAAGAAAACATTAATAATTGCTAGTAGAAGGAAACAAATATATTATGGAAATGAGATTTACAATAAAGAAAAAGAGGAGAGAGTCAGTGAGAGAAAGGAAGGAAGAAAGTAGGGTCTAGGCGTCATGTGGTGTGAATCAAAAAGAAAAATAATAAATCTAATAGATGCAACTAACTACCCCACCATTAGATAAGACGTCGTCACCGCTATCAGAATGTTTTGACGAAAGCCAGAAATCAGATGAGAGAGAGTGAGGCAGAGAACTGTCAGACCACCCATGGATTCAATCCGTCGATTGAAGAAAACCTTCCATTCCAGAGTTATTTTAAAACTTGATGCCAAATACATCCGTGTTGAGACTATTCATATCTCCAGTCACAGCATGTGTGAAAGTGTTCATCAAAACAGTCGAATACGAGATTTGATTTACTGAAGCCTGTGATAAGTCTGTTGATAACCAAAAATGAACACTGATCAGATTTGAAACAAGTAAAGAACAGAGAAATTGAACGGATAAACTGTAGTTCAACCACATGTACCTTCCCCTGCAACAATCACGATTTCACTGAAATTTACATTATTTGTTTTCTATAATAATCGCGATTGGAATAAAGCTCAATAAAATACGTTGTAGTGTATGACAGTAACGGCATACTCTTTTTAGCTTTAACTTCTTTTACATGATCATTTGCATGAACTGCAGCTCATTTCATTATGAATTCTAAAACTGGGATTAGTATGGCAGTTCCAGACAGTGTTCAATAATAGATCTACAATCAGAGCTCACTCTCTTCTTTAGTAGATATTTCTAAACTTTTATTACCATTTTTATGTACAGCACTTTTGTTGTTTTGCATAAATATTTTTTCAAATTGATGCATTCAATAAATGTTTCTTCTCCAATCTTCTTGACCTAGATCCTTGTTCTTTTGAAGTTGAAGTCTGAAGCCTGAACTCTTATTATTCAACATCTTGCAACTTCATAAAAAACCATAAACCATTGAAAGACTGTCCTATTTCAGGAATATTTTATTGGGGTCTCAAATGATTCTAGTAACACTTCTTTGAAACATTGCTTCAATATTTTCTCAAGTTTGTCGCTTAGTTAAGTATTTTGAATTGGCTTTCCAATAAATTATCTTTTTTGCTTGTATCTTGTTTTTTTAAAATGTTCACACTTTGTGAAGATTCTTGAAGATTTGATAGAGATTTTGTTTTACTATTGGTTTTTTTCTCCGACTTCATTACCCGCATATCTAATCGATTGTTGAAAAGATGTTGTAGATCATAGATTTAAAAACACTTCACTCACATGGGCTACTTTCTAACAAATTAATAAAAACAATATAAAAATCTTGTAGTACCCTTCACTTTTTAAAAACTTTTAAATAGTTCACCAAAACTAGTCTCGACCCTAACTTAGGTCATTTTCAAGTTGAGTTATGGTCGAAACTAGTTTTGTTGAACTAGGTATTTTAAAGTTTTTAAAAAATAAAGGGTTCTACAAGATCTTTATATTGTTTTTATTAATCGTAGATCTACCATATTTATTATACTGTGGCTAATAAGATCTTCATTAAAGTCACTGTTCAAATTGAGGCTCTAGTTATCAAAGCCTACTCACGTACATCCTCAAAATACAGACTATTATGATTGAACATTTTTCTACTTCCATCACTCATATCATTCAATTTTCAGTATAATGTAATAAGATTTCTCATAATACAGGCATTAAGCATCCTTCACTTCCCATTCTAGTACCCTGCAATAATTAGATACTCTGCAAAAACCTAATCCTCATGAATGTTTATTACGATACATCACCGAGGGATTAGCCGGCATTAATCAAATATTTATTGACAATTCGTTCAGCAACCAGCTGAACTTGTGCTGGAGAAGATTAAAAGGCCTTCTTCTTTATATATATAAGTGAGTCATCGATGTAGGAGAGGAAAGTAAATAAAGAAAGAGAGTGAGAGAAGGGATTGAGTGGGAGGGGTGAGAATGTATGGGAGAAAGAGAGATTGTGATAGAGTGTGGGAGAGAGAGATTGATAGATAGGGAGAGAGAGAATGAGAGAGAAGAGAGAGATAGTGTGAGAGTGTGAGGGTGAACTGATTAGGTCTTCGGTTGTAATAGTGAGGGATGACGGTAGACGGTAGGACAGTTCAATTGAAGAGGGGATTGGAAGATCTGAAATCTCTCTGAATGGGAATGGAAGGAAGACGTCTGCATCAGACGTAAGAATAGAACACAGGAATTTGTGTTTGTTGATGAGAACGGAGCCTTTGAAGGCTCTAGCTCTCTAGCACTGTAAATAATCTGTGTACATAGTTCTAGGAAGTAACACAGGATCTAAATTTTCGTCGGTTACTATTGTTTCAGGTCTTGCCATATCTGTTCAATAAACTATATCTACAGATGGAAATAAATTGGAAGTTGCATTTGTTCAAATGCTAATTAATGAATAATTATTACTAAACGAAAATCCCAATTGAATGCTGTAAATCACCTCGAAGACTTCTGCTACTGCAAATATTGACAACAGCATTTTATTGATTTACAGCGTTTAATTGGGATTTTCGTTTAATAATAATTAGACTATATATTCTGTTGATATCATATCATAGCTGTAGTATAATCATATCATAGTTGCTAATAAATTGTAATATCAATATTTCTATTATATAGTTAGTTGTTAATATCATAGTTCGGGTGAAAAATGGAATAATAAATAAATGTTAATATTTTAATAATAAATTAATGGTTCGACTAATTAGAATAATTTTCAAGTCGAAATAGAATGAAGTGAACAACATTGAATGCTAGAAAACAACATGCTAGTTTATGGTTAGGGGGCTAATGAGTTTATTATGATTAGGGGACTTGATGACTTTTTTCTCATTTCAATTATTATTGTAGTAGCCTTGTAAAAGAAAAGTGAATATTGGGTGGGGAAACAGTTTTCGGTTGTTCCTTTTATTTATCTAGTAATAATCTTACTTCACGATTCCATCGTAAAGGCCAAAATATTCAAATTAATAGAATAGCTACAATGGAAAACTGATGATTTTATTTATTCAACTTATAGTCATTTGATATTCATTCAACTTCTAATTCAAATAACTATAGAACATAGTGCATTTTCTATGATTCGTGAAGATTAAATTAAATACACAGGAATAAAATAGTAATTGGATCACGTTACGATGGTGATATCTAATTCCTCGTTTTAATGATCAATTCCTTCCTTAGTTATAAATCAATCAAGTGGAATAATGACTGCATCAATAAACATACAACAAATTAACCCTATCATTAATCAAGGCTCCTGTACGTAAATTCTATTTTTGTAATCAATGTGCCTTGTACTGGTATCACTTGTCAATGATAAGAAATTATAGTAGTATTGAAAATTTCAATATTAACGGATAGGTGGGTGGATCGAGTGAAACGTCAATCTTAACAATTTATTGTTTATAGGTATTTATTATAGTAGTCGACTGGAGTTGTTATAGTCTAGTGCCGCAATAATAATATTCTATAAACATTTATAGAGTACATCAGTATTGCATTCATTGAAACTTGTCTATTTTCATTCCGAAAACAATAGTTGAGGATTTTACTATCTCTGTTCATTTGGATGAGTCTGATAACAGATAGATAAGAACGTATCGTGCATGATATGCGAGCTATTTATGTAATTTATTTGTAGTGAATACCAAATCTCATAAACAAAAATTTGATATTGTTATATACTCGTATTTTCTAACAGAACATTTTCCGACCAGAATTTGTTTCTATCAAATTCTTGCTGATTTATTGTTGTATCTAATGGCTTTTGTACTCTAGTTGTACTCAAGTCACATCACAGATATGCAGATATTTAGCAGTTCTGTGTAACAGAGAGGAAATAACTATAGAACATTGTCCTTATATGTGCCTCTACGTTCTCTATTATCCCATGTAGAATCTATGCAGTATTTGTAAAAGTAATGTGTAATTATATGTAATATACAGTATTATGTAATTCGTTACTAGCGAGACCAAAAAATCTATTTTTCGTCTTTTCAGTACTTTCTAATGAGGTTCGGGCAAAATCTAGAACTTTTGCAGATTCTTATCAGTTTACCATTAAATACTGTCTTGAGTTCGGTGTTCTATCTATTGAACCGGAAGTGTATTTCGGAACATTACTGCTTCGTGGAATATGAGCTGTAAAAGATAAGTCCTTATCAAACTCCTTGAGGCTCTCTGGCAATGTTTGGAGAATTGTAGCTTACGGGTAGGATTTATAGCTCTAATAGTTAACACATTTTACCAATATGGTATATTCTTATACTTTCAAATGTATGTAGCCTGAGAAATGAGTAGAACCTCCTCAAGCTTCCAGTTGAAAAATATTTCGAATTATTATTACTCGACATTGTATGTAGCCCAAGAAATAAGTAGAACCTCCTCAAGCTTCTAGTGGAAAAATATGTCCAATCATTATTGCTCGACACTGATAGTGTATGCAATGCCAAATTATATATGGGCTAGGGCTCCGATTGAATAAAATGGCTTAATTTATAAATGAGCAAATAATTCAAATAGAAGTTTATTATGATGTGACTACAGTTATCAATCTCAACCCACTCACATGATTCTCATTAAATAATATTCTATTGAATTCATCAAAATATTACTCTCCGATCAAATAGGTTTTGTGTAATTGGAGGAAAAAAGTCTCAAGTAGGATCGTGTGAATCATTCAATCTTGCCTTGAATCATGTCCTGTCAATCAAACCAATGTTTTCAAAGATATTCAATGATAATGGATTCTTGGTTTATCAATATCTGATCTTTCTATGTGCAACCGGAGAATTTAAATCTAAAGAAATGATATTGACCAACAGGGCCCATGAATAGTTGATTATATTGTGATTAAACCCTGATTTACGCTGCACAACAAACTCAATTGGTGTCAAAAACATAGATTAATGTACTTTGTATAAAGTTACATTAATCTTCTCTTTTGAAGCTTAGAAAAATCATGTAACCTCATTGAAAAAACTGTACTGTAATAGCACATTGACAGCATATATTCACGATATTTGTAGCTCATTGATAGCTTATATTGATATCATAGGATGATAAGCACATAATATCAGTGATTGTTCAGCTAGCAATGTGTCCTAATAGGGCACCAGGTAACTTTTGATAAAAAACAAAGTCTTAAACAAATGAAATATGGTACCGGACTTCTTTGGAATTATTTTAGAAATAAGACAATCAATTTATCTTGTCCACTGAGATAGTTTTATAATTGAGAAAAGATAGCACAATCTTTCTTACTATATCCCATGCTATCTTTTCTTTGTCTTCATCCCCACATAACTTGGATTTCAATGCTCATGCTATCATGGTCAACAACTACAACATAAATATTGTAAGAAATCCTGTAAGTTATCATTTTGTATAGGGTTGTCGTAGTACTCTAGTTTCGCGGCTCTGTCAGATTCTCAACTTCACTACCTAAATTTGATTACATCAAACAATGACAATCAAGCCTCAAAGTTGAAAACACAACATTATGATGTTTATATCTCATTAAGGACCAATACTACAACATCGTCGTCTTCTTTGACTAATACAACAACATTTCTGGTATTATTTTTCATTTAGTTTGATTAGTAATTAGTTTTCTAGTGATTTGTTTTGAAGCATCAACTTTACTTACCGTAATTGAAAGAATAAGACTTTGATATTGTCAATACCACTTTTATTTATTCGAAAATTAATTTATAATTCAGAACCAGGTTTCATTATGGAAAAATACCACAACATCTCATACCATACAATCAAATCATTTACTTACCGCGCCAATCACTATTGTAGGAACCACATCGCTGCGTGTCCTATAAGGTGCAGGCTGTCGTTCAAGTTGAAAGCAGACGAAGTTTCCAAAATGATAATAATGCCACTCTACAGGACCCAACAATATGTCTGAAATGATATTAATACAGAACCTAACGATGTCTCCGAAATGAAAATAATACTACTCTACAGAACCTGACACACGAAAGCGTCAGTGTTTACACACACACACTTGCACGACAACACAGAGCACCACGACCACTTGTTAGGAACACCACACTCGGGACACCACTTCTAAGCTCGATTAAAAAGGTGGTAGAACTCTACTGCAGCTGCTAGCTGATCGGACGTTGTCCAAAAACAACAAACCAGTGAGAAGGCAGGCAGCGGCAAGCTGGCAGGCAGTAAGAAGAAGTTTCCTCTCATCCCCTCCACAACTGATTCACCCTCTCGCACGGAAGCGCACCCTCCCGGCTCGTGCGTGGCCCTGTGCGTGAGGGGGTGGTGAGTGGCGCTTGTAGGCCTACGTAGCTGCCGGAACTACGCACTTCCCCTCCAAGTTTTGTAAATAATATTCTGTTCTGCTTCTTTCCTTTACTTGCTCTTGTTCTGTATTCACTAGTTCTCTATATTGGTGTTCTGTTCATTTACATTTTGGTCAGGGATTTTGCTCCTGGTGTTTTTTCATCTATTTTTGTATGTTTTATTGTTATTCAGATTTTCCTCATCCTTCTCCTTTTCTGTTTTATTAAAATTCTTTTACACATCTCATTCTCCCTTTTCCTCCTCCTCCAATTATTATTTCTTCTTGTCTTCTTCTTGAACTCTTTCTCCGTCTTTTTTATTCTCCTCAATTTCATGAATAGCTGTTTATTCATTTCTGCTTATCCTATTCTTCGTAACCTCCTTCTCCTCCAAATTTGTCCCCTCCTCTGCTTTCTCTTTAATACTTTCTTCTTATTCTACTCATCCTGCCATTCTCATTCCTCCTCTTCCTCCTTCTTTTCATAATTCTTGCCTTCATTTCACTCTTGTTGAATTCCATGAACGTCTGTTTCTTCATTCCTGCAGCTTTTTAATCATTTATCGTTCTTCTTCATCTTCTATCTCCCGTGTATCCTTCCATCCTTCGCACCAATTCATCTTTCCAATCGTTCCAATTTCAGACATTCTAATCCAGGAATACTATGTCTATTAATTTATCTGTATTTTTTCTTGTTGTTTTTGATCTTTCTTCTTCTTCTTCTTTATCTTCTTCTCCTCCTTCTGGTCTCATTCTACTTCTCACTCTTCCACCACCTTCTTTTCTTCAAATCTCCTTCCCTCAATCTTCATCATTTACATCCTTTTCTCGCATTGTCATTTCCTTTTTATCCCTTTTTTCTCTCTGTTCATCATCCGTTCTCTTCTAACTCTTTCTTCTCTTTTCCTTCTCTCAATAATTACTTATTCTTCTTCTCCCTTTTCCTACCCCTTTATTCATGCATTTTTCTTCTCCACCATTCCTCCTTTCCTTGTTCTTCCTCTTCGTCCATTTCCTTCCCCAACTCCTTTTACCTCACTTCCACTTTCATTCATTTTTCCATCACTTTTATCGACATTTTCCTCTTACTAATACTTCACTTTCTTTCACTACTACTTCACCTTCTCACCACAATCTCTCCCTCCACATCGTCAACCAACCAACGCCCCACTGCAATAACAAGTAGAAGGATTATTAAAATAACATGGTTAAATGGTTAGCATCGGTGGAAAAGTATGGATTATATACGTCATCACCATAAAATCCTTGCCACACAAAAAGCTTCTCACTTCAATTAGGGTAGGATTTCCTGTTTGTTTTTTGTTAGAAACTATACAGAAATCATTATGTAGATGAACTAATGCAATGTGTTACTTCATAAGGCCCTATCATGATTGATGGTGGATAATAATCATCATTCATTTAAAATTGATTGTCGTGAACCATCACATAAGACAGAAGGCTACTCCGTATGAAATTAAATTCAATGTATTCTATCATAGAAGAACCAATTAGAGGTCAACATATTTTCTTTAGAGAAGATATTTTCAATTTATGTTCATAAAGAACATGGAGAACCATAGTTTCTCTACGATTCTATGGTTGTCACACCTACGATTTTAGGGTTGTGTGGCAGAGAGGACCTCATGATTCTGAGAGAAGTGATATTCAAAAGAAAAACAAATCTTCGCGATGTTTCCAATTTTATCATGAAAGTTGAATTTCCTTTCAATCCTTCAACCCGGAAGCTTTTTCAGTACTACTAGGAGATCGGGGATGATAATTCTACATCCAATTCTGACGTTGAATTGGAAATTTGAGAAAGTTGCAATTTTACACGATTTGACAACACTGCAAATTTCTTCGGATGGAGGGCCAAGTCTCAACTTATTTTACACAAACTATAATTCTATGCTTCAACTAGAAAGCTTTTTCTAATGATAGATCATTTCAAATAATTAAGTATTGTACTATTAGAAGTATGAAGTATTTCAAATTTTTCTTCTAGAGTTATGAAGTAGTGAAGTTTTACAGTTGTGTTGTGATGTTGTGGTACTTTTCTAAAATGAAAACGCAAAACTTTTTTTTATAAAAAGTGGATGACAATTTAAATTTGTGTTTTCAAGTATTGAAGTATTTCAATTTTTTAAGAATTATGAATTATCAATGTACTATTCGAATAATGAAGTATTGTATTATTTGAATCATAGTTAGCTACTAAAGTAAACTTACTGTATCAATCAGCTACTCATATTACTGTATCCTAATTATATTATAGTCTTACCTTATCACTCATTTGTGAGAAAATTCCCTCTTGACATTTCTTCGTTTCATCCCTCATCTTACAATGTTATTAGAGTAGATGAAGATAATAATATATATGGAATGGAATGAAAATATCGATGAACTATTCAGAATATAGATAAGAAGAGGATTCATCAACACCTTAACAATTGTTTCCTATTAACACTTCAAGTTGTGTAAAAGGATTACAGAATGTATTGTCTCCGATATATCATCACTTAGTAATCGAAAACACTCTTTTCAATTTTTATTTTTAAATTAATCATGTGAGAGAAGACTGAACATGAGGACCAAAAACGTTTAGGGAGCCAAAAAATTTTCAAGTAGTTATAATAATATGCGTACGCTTTTTATTGTTAAGGTGAAGACCCTTGAAGGTTGTTTTCGGGAGTAACATGATCTTCAGCCAGGCTTCACCTGAAATATGATCTATAGACTTTTAGGAAGGATGCCACACCATGGCCGTAGTGTGGGGGAGGAGGGTGGTTGTGTGACTTGTAGTTTTATTGCACTTAACTTGAGAATGAATACAACAACTCACAGAGACACAGAGCTTGAACATTGATGAGGAGGAAGTGAGGTCTTTTGATTTTGGGATGCATTCTAATATAATGCACATTATTCTATTTTTTAGATGGAAGGATGGAACTCTTCGATTACCGAAATTGAAATAGCACTTCTAGGCTAATTTAAGTGCAAATTATAGCCAGGTTTCTAGCTAAGTCACACCCGTGATGTCGAATGAGCAGTTATTGTCGATCCCGGCTGAAGTGTGTCGTGAGGCCCATTAACGGTATAAACTATAAATATGTTCAGACCAAGTGGAACCTTCTAGTAAGGGACTCTCCTTTAATGAAAACCCATACGAATATATCATTTATTTTTAGAGCAAATGCACTTCTGACGCAAATTCGAATTCATTAATATTCAGTCTACAAAGAAATTTGAATTCTGAAATATGAAAATCCATGGATTTTGAAAATAACCTAGATGCTAATTTGAAATTCCATAAAGATATGCTTCGAAAGAATATGATCTCAAAATCTGACCTCCTTCTTCTGAATCAATCACATGAAAGTCACTACGTTTCCGTTATTTCTTATTGGTTGCCATGGCTGGATTTCCCAATAGTCTTGATAGGCCTTTGGGCGCTAGCTCTCAGGGGGCACACGACCAGAGAAAGAAAATAATTCACTTTTAATGAAAATTACCAGTCATAACTCAACTTATTTCTGAATTGACGAAAAAAATCAGGTCAATAAAAAATCTGATTTCGGAATTCATTGGACAAAGTATGCTTAGCAAACTATTTTTCAACATTTATTAGAGGAATAGTTTATTACGTTTTCGACAAATATCTTTTGCGATTAATAGTGGGTAATGTCAGAAACTTCAAGGTAAAACTCTCAAAATGAGAGTAGTATCATAGAGAAATAATAGCATAAGAAGATATTCCATGGTATAGGGCGTTTATGTCGCAACTTTACTGTTATCTCAAACCAATAGTCCACGTAGTTCTTCCTAGTCTCTCATATTATGCCGTTCATACACTCACCCGAACAGTAAAAATCTACAATAATCGACAATAATCGGCTTGAGTTAACAGTAAAAGTTGCGACATAAACGCCCTACACCATGAGATATCTACTTACGCTATTGTTTCTCTATGGTAGTATACTCGTACGAGTATACTACACGAATAAATAGAATCCTATTATATTAAGCGAGCAATTTCTGCATATATTTATATATTGGTTATTTATATGGTTATTTATGTCCAACGGATCTCGAAAACGGTTCTAACGATTTTCACGAAATTTGGAACTTAGTAGGTTTATGATATAAAAATTCGATTGCACTAGGTCTCATCCCTGGGAAACTCGCTGAACGACAAGGATAATTCATCCTTGGAAAAACAGCTGAGACTTTCGTCGTCTGTGGGATGATAAAAAAGTGAGTGAGCGAGTGGGTCTGTGGAAAATCAAAATATCTCATCCCCGAAATTCATAAGCTTAATTATAGCCAGCTTTAAAATATAAACACGATCATTTTAAAGAATTGTGTTCTGTTTATCAATAAATAAAAATAACGAACGAAGCTCGGTGCCCCGATATTTTGTATTGAACTGAGCTCTTAAAAGTTCTACAATCTAGATCACTAAGGTTTACCTTGATCTAAATCTTCTCGAGTTAAGATCAGAAGTCCTAGGTCTCATAATATACTTTCATACCTTCTACCTACCGCATTTCAATCTAACAATTATCCTGCTGCTTTGAATCTAGAACTCATCTCGAATAATAAACAATCATTCACCAGTACAGCTGCCCTCTATCCTGTGAAAAGACAGAGATGTACTTCAATCTTTTCAAATATAGAGGTGAAGGGTTAGGTGATATGAGTGTACTGGACCATTCATCTTGATTTTTTCCTCTTATACCTTCCTCCATATTTCATTCTTGTCTATCATTTTTATTCACTGGACCCTTCATCTACACTTTCGTTCCTTTTTCTTCCTCAATCTTGCCTATCATTTTTATCCACTGGACACTTCATCTTCTTATCTCCTCTTTCTAGCTCAACGATTCTCCATCTTTCATTCTTGTCTCCCATTTCCATTCACTGGACACTCTATCATCTTCTCCTTTTTCCACCTAAACCTTCCTCCTTCTTCCATCCTCGTCTCTCATCTTTATTCACGTACATTATGCGTGCTGCTACATGCGAGCTCGCATCTGGGACATCAATCAGTCGGGCTTTTGTCAGCAGCTAGTCTGAATCAGAATTATTGTGGGCACGCACAGTCGCACACATCTCAGACAGGAAACCAATTCAAAGAGAAAACACTCTCAACAAAACTCAACTCACTGACCTTTGACCTCTGTTACATTGTACAGTCTCACAGAAGTGTAAACCAGATTATTTGTGTTGCATTTCAATAATTTTTGGGAGCACAGAATAGTAGCAGGCTAGAAACATAGAAAAATCGAAACTACAAACTACTAAAGAGTAGTTTTACCACTCTTTACTCCGAGTCGTTTGTATATTCTCTTTGCTATAGTGAGTTCCACGTTATAATGACAGTATTTGATTGACATTGGTGTTGATATCTTTGTTTATCATTCGACAAAACATAAAGCGCTATCCTTTTCTAGCCCCGCAACGTTAAAAGATATTTTTTCAGCAATTTAGAAATATAATTAACCCTCAACTGGTGACCATGGGTCTCACAGACCCATGAAAATTTTTGTTTTCTTATAGTGGCAACCTGCTTCCTCCCAATCCTCTCTACTCCTCAATACTTTCAAGCTGGTGCATTGTGAAAGCCTTGATTGTCTGTCAATCATCTCTCTCCATATTAATAAAATTATTCGAAAAGCATTGATTGTCTGTCAATGTATTACCTCTCTCCATATAAATAAAATTGTTCAATCACAATTAAAAAAATCATTTTTAATCATTGAAAAATATATTTTTTGACGAATTTGATTATTTCAAACAAGAATAAACAGTTGATATTAAATCATATATACTGCTATCAGCTATCATCTATAAAAGGCCGTTGCAAGGCAGATAATTGGCAACTTTGTTCTCCCACCTTTCTACACTGCAATAAAACTTGGACCTCACTATAGACTATCAACTCCAGCTATCAATAGCTACAACTCGTATAGATTCTCATCCACCCAATGCTGAAAATTCTATGTAAATATCACTTTAACTGTTTCAGCCATCCTTGAATTATTTGAATTTGAGTTTGAATTTATTTGTCAAAAGCAAAATACGAAAAAGCTTTGCAAAAAAAATATATATATATCAATGCTTTTCTTAAAACCAATGATGACAGTTCAAAGTAAATCTTACTTGAACTGTGTCAGCATTCCTTGTGAATAACATTGATGCTTATCATTCAACCAATTCTGACAGTAGAAAATGGATCTCACTACAGTATTGTTTGTCGTTTGTGCCAGGCAATGATTTCAATCATATTCCCATGTCATTCTCCACACTCCACACCTGTCATTGTATTCTCACAGATTGTCGTCACACGTCTGACAAGCTTGTTTTGTGTGACACATTCATTGTATGTATAATAGTAATGTTAGCCTATATTTGATGAACAGTTCATTCAGGTAGGTTATGCGTTTTGAATGAGATTATTAGGATTGGATGAGGGGGAGGAGGGAGTGGAGGAGAGGATTCGTGTAGGTTGTGCATCTTGATTCTTGAATGAAATGATTTTATTTCATTCAATTGAAATTTTATTGTTGAAAAATTTTTTTTAGAATTGTATTGAATGAGGGAGAGAAAGAGGAGGTGGAATGAGGAGCAATAGAATGAGGGGATGGAATTGAATTGAATATTTAGAAAAGGACAGAAGTTATAAAAACGGGGAGGAAAGAGGAGGATGAGGAAAATGAGAAATGAATTTTCTGCTAAGTCGGAGAACTTATATATGAGGACTCATGTATGAGAAGAAGAATCACGTTGTACCTCTTATTTGCTTGGTAGAATTGTTGTAGAATATGATAGAATTGGAGTCTAACGAATAAGAAAAATTTCACAATATGAAAGAATACTTCAGAAGCTATAATAAACGGTTTTGTGCTAACTGTAACAACTAGAATAACCTAGTATTTTGAAAGAGTAGAAGGTTGAATAAAATGTAAATCAAAATCTCTTATGAAATCATGTGAAAATCTCTGGCAGAAATAGTTAAAGTATATTGCAAAGGCTAACAATATCGTCAAAAGAATAGGGTAACAGCAGGGAGTATAGCCTATCCCTAAAATCTTATGAACATGACCTCTAGACTGCTTATCGTATATATTCTATTTTTAAATTAGGGATAAGACAAATTTTGGGCGAATGCCTTTTTATTTTCATTCAAAATTTTGTAATTATTTTCAACAAAGGAATGAATAAATTTATTTAAAAAAATTGCAAGACTATCAAAAATGAGGTTATTCATGTCAAAACCTAAAATCCCCTTGATACTAAGAATTCTATGAATTTTGAAAGAAATATCGTAACTGGTAAATTAATATAAATATTATAAATGGTTGAATCATTCACCCTATGCCATTCAGGCTTACCACTCAAGTTACGAAAGTTAATGGTATTGTACATTAGAACATCCACTTAAAACTCAGACTTCTATTAATTTCGACAGCAAAATCATAACTGGTAAATAAATATATTTCAACAGATTTAACTGTTCACCCTACTATGCCATTCAGGCCTACCACTAAAGTTACGAAATTCAATGGTATTGTATATTGAAAACTATATAGATGCCCTCCCTCCCCATGCTATTTAACCCTTGAAGCTCATAACACTCAAAAATCCATGTTAAATGTAGATTACATAACATTATACATAATAATAAGAGTAGTGTAAATGGTTATATTGTACAGGACATAGACATGCTTTTGCCATTTGGGGAATAAGCTTATTCTGAAACTTCAATCTGTTAGAAGTGAAATGAAGACAGCTCCTGTCGAGTCCTATAGTGTGTCAGTATTGGTTCACTGGGAAGCACTAATGTTATTATATATATGAAGTGCTGACAGTTTGAAGTGAATCTGCTGGACATCCTGTTGAAGGAAACAAAAGATTCTCAATCAGCGTCTGTCAATCATCTGGTGAAAATCCTTAACGAGAACGAGCTGTTTGGAAATTCATTCCATCTGTTTCATTTCCTCTAACTTGTCAATAATACAGTTATCATCGTCTCTTTTCGAAGTGAAGGCCTAGATCGCAGTCAGTCCCCACTATGCGGTGCGGTGTGGTAACCATGGCAACAGTCCCTTTACCCCCTCCACTGAACTACCTACCCCTTTACACCCCCCATCCATACAGTCACAGATACGCCCTTGTCTCCCCTTGTTCCAGCACAAAGCACAAAGCCCAGAGCGCCTCTCACAATATCAAACTTTCATCTAGAAACTGAAAGCAAATCATCTGATATTTGTTATGAAACATGTAAATTTGATACGTTCATTCAGAAGGATCATAGGATCGATTTGTCAATAATTCAGGGTAGTAAAAGTTTATAGTTAGGCCTACTCCTGCAGGCTACTTGAAAGTACATGGATATAATAATTTTATAGTCATCAGCATGGTTCAATTGAAAAAAGGCTGTAGACAATCCAGTTTTTCTTAACCTTTAGGTATTCCTGTGATAGGGATATTCCCACAATGTTTATAATGTTGCGTTGGAAAACTACCTACATTACTATAGTAGGCTATTGTAGCGCGTACTATACTTCCCCCCAAGCCCCCAAGAATACACCCCCCTAAATTAAGCTCCCCCTATAACCAAAGAACCCCACCCACCTGAGAATTTGAAGAATTCACGTCCCCCCCTGTATGCACCCCTGCTACATTATAATAATCAAATCAAATTAAGTTTTATTCACAAATTCAGTATACAGTAACTTACATGATGACCCAAAAGTAAGAATGACCAAAATTAATGAGACTTGAAGATTTCTGGAAATAAGTTTCAATTGTTTTATTCAAACCTTCTCATACTAACAGTAGCCTTACAATATTGTTAGCCATAGAAGCCTTCCATAAAGCCATTAGCAGTTGAATATTGTTTTGTTTTTTTTTCATTGCGGATGGTGCTCACATGAGCTTTTTGCATGGGTGATGGAAAGTGTGAAGATGATATGATCAAACGTCCATGCCCACTTTCCTTGCTGGATTACTTCCAATGAGCGATTTGGGGGGAAAGCAGTCCAGTGTTTAGAATTACAATAAGGACAGGCAGACGTTATGAATGGAAGGACTTGGAAGAACAGCTTTCAGCTTTGAACAGTTCAAATTCATCTTCATTATAGCATATATTTTAAGATTTTTTTTCAACAATCTGAATTTCTTCAGGTGAATTAGTAACACTACTGCAAATAAATAAGTATAACGTGATTGTATAAACTGATGGTATAGCGTGTCCTCAGATGAGATAATAAATGACGCACAAGTCCACCTATTCATAGCGTCTGCCTATCCTTATTGTTATTCTAAACAGTGGATCACTCACTGGACTACTTTTCCCATGATCGCTCATTGGACGACACCCCCCAAAAAGCTGTCTCTCCCTAAAATTTGTGTTAATAAAATTTTCCAAAGAAATAGGGGGTTGTCTTTTCACATTAAAAATATCAGTTTGATTTTCCCGAAATCATTGAAACTAAAAATTTAAAATTGATAACATTTTTAATGATTCATTTATTTTATTTATCTTTATTGAATAATATTTTCTATATTAGGCTATATTAGAATATTCTTCAAAAGCATTGATGATACAAATAATATGTTATTGCTAACCTAATTGGAGTATTCGCAGAAATTATCAATATTTGATTGAATATTCGAGCCCTGAATAATTTGAATATGTAGTCCACATGCCTACATCAATCAATTTTTGCAGTACGGTTTTCAACTTTCCACAAAAAGACAAACCATTGTTTAAAATAATACTTTACCTTAAAGATCTGTGTCTATGATGTTTCATTGAATCAATTAAACAATATGTTTTACTTTAGCTATAATGAAGGCATTCAATTAAGGTTTTCAATAAAAGAAGACGAAATTCCGAATATGAAAGTTTATTGAAATAGTCAAGCAAATTAACAGATAGAAGTATTTGAAACATGAATGATTTAGTTACATAATCACAATTCACAAACAAATAGCGTACATTAAACATGAATATGAATACAACCTTATAAGTAGTGTACATGAGAGTTTATAATGAATAGAATTTGAAATTTCATGCACACTAGACTATTCACGAAAATTGAAAATGACATTCAGTCTTAATATAACAATTATATTGAGGGATTTATGGCATCATTTTCACATTTACACTATTAATAATTATCTTCATGAAGGATGAAGAAAAAAAACTAGGAACTTCAAAAGAAAGCTATTTTCAAATGAAAAAAATGTGTTAGTTAATACAATATTTTAGTATTGATTGCAACACCAGTGATGCAGTGAAGAATCCATGTTATAGCTTAGTATTATGAGGATTTTATTAGATACCTACAACTAGGTGGGCTGGAAAGATGTCTAGAGAGAAAGATACTAGACATCTTGGAATAACTGTCTAAAGAGAATAGATTACATCATGAAAACTGACCAATACCTCGAATATAATACAGTATACAGACTCAAAATATATACAATAATAGACTTCTCAATGAAAAATGTACAAATAACAAATAATCTCAAATATATTTTTTTTAATAAATCAACAATGTTGAGCACTTATAATATTCTGAACAATGTTAAAAAAGATATGCGAAATTTTTCATTTGGATACACTGAGGTGTAATGAACATCAAAGCAGCAATGAATTCATGCAATTATGAACAAAATTTGGTACAGTATAATTCAATTGATTAGGATTATATTGTTAGAAATACAAAATCATTGCAATTCAATCCTATATGCTATGAAGTATATTCCCCCGCAATGAATTCATGAAATTATTTAAAAAAAGTGTAGTACAGTATTTTCAATTGATTAGGATTATGTTGGAAATGCGAAATCATTGTAATTTAATCCTATATGCGATGATGTATATTCCCCGATTTCACCATAAGCGAAGAGGAAATATTCTATTTTGAAATGTATTCATGCTTAAGCCACGCAAAATTCAAACACATAAATTTTTGACAAGTAGCTTGAATATTTTTCAACTGTTAATCTATTAATAATTCATTTCATAAAAGTTCAAAGAAAATAGAGGAAATAGTAATTATTCAAGTTGACAAATATGTATTATTCTGAAAGGGATAAAACTTTTTTTAAGAGATAACTTATATTTTAAGTAAGTATATAAAAATATTGTATAATTACTCAGAGAGGCCGGTCTCATAAGATGACAAACTATCCGTCAAAAAACTGAAAAAAATCTACTCATCTGAGTAATTTTCATGACTTCAGCTACTGTAATTAGATGTTGAAGTAATGCATACTAGAAGAGGGTTAACTCCGGATTGAGAAATAATCAAGTGACTTATCAATATTCAATCTCATTAGCTGCTATTAAAAAATCCAGATCTGAAAGGTTAATTACAAAAAGTGTACTGATAACAATATTGTAGGAACATACTAGGAATGTAATAATTAACTGTTTAGTCAAGGTTGAAGCAGTCTTAGAACTCTTTTACAGAATCTCATCCAAAAATCTGAAAATGTAGACTATGTGTGATAGGAATATTGGCTCTTTATTACAGAAACAGTATAATAAAAATTACAAGTTTATTGATGTATGTGATTTTGAAATAATGATCTCATAATATACAGTTAGTTTCAAACTTAAGCAAAGTGAACGAAATAGTGAATAGAACGAAATAGTGCATGTAATATGAACATGTACACATCCAATAGTTCAGGTACAATACTTATTAGTTCATAGAAACTAAAAAGTTGAAATCGATTTTGTTTTTCAAAACATTAAACTTATTCAATTTTGCTGAGAATATACATAGATAAAATACCAATATATTTTGTAAAGTTGAATCATTTTGGTAAGTTGATTTGCATATTACTAAATATCAGCATAAGCTTTACCTAAAAGAAAAGAGTGCTTTTAGATATCACGTTAATCAATATTAGAATTTGGTCTTTAAGTAGAACCATTTAGCAAAATATTTCCAGAGTATTTTTTCATTACAATATTGAAGAGAGCTGGAACACAAGAAGTAACTTCACAATAATCTACATAGGTACCAGCTAAACTGGAGATGCCTCAGGAGTGGTACCGGTACTTTCAAAAGTGGCAAAACCTACGTATTCAAACACTCTATTTACACGATTTTTTTTATTTAAAACATGACATATTCTCATCTTGTTTCTTCAGGATTATCATGTTGGCAGTGTTTCGTTCAACAACAAATGTATTATAGATAGAATGTCATGGATTTTGAAAGTAGACATTGATAAAAACCTTAATATAGTTTATTTTTGGCATGGCTGTAACACTTGTTTACCATCAATATTATTCTAAAGATATTTTGTTAACACAACCTCAATTACATGTGTATTATGAAAACTTAATTTTATATTTTATGATCCAACACATTAGAATCCTTCCTATTGTAGTACATTTCATACGAGAAAAAATGCAGTTGACTTATCGACTAAATTACAAATATAGAGTTTATAAATCATCTAGGGAGCTACAGTATATTGACATCAAAATAATTTTCAAATTTATAGCTAAAATGCGCTACCTACACATATCGATTCTTGAATATACAATGCTTTTTATACAATCCTCCTTTCTGAATAATAATCGTTTCTACAAAAAATAACAGAGAGTTTCGGTACAGACACAACATTCATAGAGTTGACTTTTACCTTTCATTTCGGTACGTGGAAAACCAAGAAAAATTGGGTCCATGTTCTAGAAACAATTTGATATGCAAATGGAGCAATTTGCTCTCATATGTTTTGAAATTCTCCATTTTCAAGTTGTAAATGATTGGGCTAATCATTTCAAAGTTGAAAACTTTCTGATACAGTGTGTATTGTCAAATATTAGAAATTCTCCTCAACGTATAAATAAGTCAAATAGGAGCAGTCAATTTTCCATTGAAGGAATTCATATTTTTATCAATATTATTTCTTTATTGTTAATTCATTAGAGATTAGACTATGGGTTTCTTTAGGAAGTACCTGAATTAGATATATTTCCAGTATTTATGAATTCGATTTTTTTAATATAATTTTTATTTAATCATAGAGTTTATGAGAGTTTCCAACATACACGAGTGTTTCCAGCATACTACCTAGATTTCTAGTTTAAAGTAGGTATATTAATCTCTTCTCCAAAATGTCAAATTTCAATAGCTATAATATTCTATTTGGTGTGTGCGATTAGAGATACAATTCACTTAACAGTAATACCAATATTATTTACAGCACCTTTTCTATTTGTGAATAAGTTTGTTGAAGTGCGATGAAAATTTAAATCATGTACTTTTGGGTAATATTGGTCTAGAGAAAATGTCACTGAACATCGGAAAATGTTACTATCAAAGTAACAAAAATATTATATTCATCAGACTTGGGTTCGGAAGACATGATGGAATGGACTAAAATGATCAACTTTCTGTTTTTATTACAATTATTATTTTCATATAGGTTAAAAGACTATTAATTTTTTACATATTAAGAGAAATGTTGAAGATAGAATATTTAGTTTTTTTTGTTTTAAACTCAAACAATAAGAGTATTTTCCCAAGCACAAGAGCATATCAAGCAAGTACTAATAGTATGAGGTATGTTGGAAGTATGGATTATTTCTATATTTTATATTCTGAATATGGAAACCAATTGAACACATCTGAAAAGATATCATCATGGAATCAAAGATTGATCATGGAAAGATGAGACAAATTATTCTCAATCTATTGATTAATATCGTACATAATTGTTGGACCTTGGACTCAATTTGGAGGGACACGTTTATGATATTTCAAACAAAAATTTACAATCTGTTAATGTTGTCAACTGATATTTCATGTTATTAATAAAATTAATAATTGTTCTAGCATTATAATCAAATAGGTTTACAATATCTGGCTCAAAGCTACTTTAATTTTAATAAATGCATCAAATACGATTCATACCACAGTTATTTTAAATTACTACACTCTACATGGAAATGACTGTAGTGAAATATATACCATATATCATCTCTACAGGCCACACAAATATAATAATATATAGTTTGTACAATCAGTTACCAATCACAACCATGAAATTATTCCAATAGCATATTTTCAAACAATAGGGAATCTATAACAATCAGCAATTGAACACTACACTGCGTAATAAAAGGACTATACTAATCTAGGCTATCAATATATATCAGTTATTAATGTGATTTTCAAATATGCTGCATAAAACTATAAATTCATTCATCCGAACTAAATATAGTTTTCCTCAATTACACGTTTATTTCCAATTTCAACGCTTTAAGATAATGAATTTATTAGTAGATATACATATTCACAACACTAATTATAAAGAGCTGGTGTTTTTACCTGAGTAAAACCTATTAATATACCTAGTACAAGATGTAAAAGATATATCTCGCTAATTGTTACAATGGAAGATGAATCTTTGAAGAATATTTCTCATGTTAGACTATTTTACTGTTGATAAATACAGGAGATTATTCATGCTACGATTAATTCTGGGCAACTTTTAATACTGTATTTTCAAATTTTTATGCTCTAGGAAAATTTAATACTTCTTTATTATGTTTATTTGAAATATGATTCATAAAGGTATTGCGTTCAATCGATAATTCCTGGTCCTGACTTTGAAAAGAAAAATGAGATATAATAATCTCTTTGAATTGGTCATTGGTTGAACCTATTTCTCAACAATATCAATTTAGCATTCGATCCTTTGGTACACAAAGTCTCATAACACTTATTGCACTCAAGGAGCTTTTTTATTTCCAAAATCAGGGCCAGAACTACTGAAGAAATCATTGTATTCATGAATACAATACGTTTCTCTACTCCATGTTGATCTCCCCAACTATTTAGTAATTGAGTTGGAATAGAAGTCTCCTACAATTATAATTAAAAATTTTTTCATCATCCACGATTAATAATAGAATAACTGACGTATCGTATCCAATTCAATGTGTTGATCAAAATATTTTAACGCTAATTGATTTGAAATATGATCCTAAACATTCAATGTAGGAAAAATAGTTACATAGGTTTAAAACGAAAACGATACATTTTTATATAAAATATGTTCAAAATAGGTTTTATAAATTTACTGGTTTCGGCTAACTCAGACTCAATGTTCTCATCTAGAATATTGTCACCATTGCCAGAAATAAAACATTGGGAATAGTTCTCTAAAAATAATCAAATAAGTCATTTTTAACGACTTACAAATAACTTGGTGCATTCATCATGAGTCTGAAACTCAAATAGTTTACCTACCTTGAGAGTAAAGTTATAAAAGTCTTATGCAACAATGAATCAAAAAAGAGAGGTGAAGTTAACTCAAACAATCAAATATGAGAGATTATTCAATTCTTGAAAGATCCACATTATTCTAATATTTCAACAAATATTTGATACATTAACAGAATAAGCTAAAAATCGTTAAATTTCATTACTTCTAATTTTTTTTCAAATGAATGATTAGGCTAGATACATTCTTATGAAAATTGACAGAACTATCCCCAACGATATACTCTGCAATCAATCTCCTAACTATTCAGAGTCCAGTCTAAAAATTGGTTCAGTCATGAAATCTAAACAGCTACTCAAAAACTAAAAAGTCAAAAATATGTTGGAAAAACCTAGTAGTTATATTATTATAAAAAATCTGGTCCGCTAGAATTTCTCAAGACTTTTATATACATAGCTTCCGCCTGCAGCCTTCAAAAGTCTGATAAAAGTTATCTATATTTATCAATACTACTGACAGAGTATTCTGTTTCCATTCATTGATTCATTTCTAATATTCATCCAAATACCGTACTGAATGAGAAGCATCTATAACATTTTTAGTAGGAGCATATTGATTCCAATTATATACCGTAATATACCATACAGATATTTTTAGATCTATAGTATTACTATTTATGGTAGCCCGTACCCTAAACCCTAGACTACGAGTTGGTTCAATGACTTATTTAAAGGAGTATAACTTTCAATAGTACTGTAATATACTAGCCTAGAATGACATTTGCGTTCATATTCATATTATTTCAAAGCATTGCATACAGAGAGCGTTCTTTCAAACAATTACCTTAGCGTCGGCAACACGAATAATACAGTACAGTATTACCACTCACATAACGGTAGATTACTTTATTCTCTATTAATTTAATACCAATGCAATTTCGTTTTAATTACTAAAAATGAAAGGATCTTTAAAAAAATGATGAATTTTGAATTTAAATCACACAGATAAATGATGAGATGGCGTTTCAAATAAAATTAATTAAAAAAGTGAAATTCAAAAAAAATTATCAACAATCTTGTTGTATCACAAATAAGAAAAACCGACTAGATTAAGCGAATTAAAAAAAAATCTTGTTAGAAAAGAACAGGTCTACTTAAAAGTTAATCAATAATATGTTGTTACGGTTCTGTATTGCTTGACATCCACAATAAAATCAATTCAGATAAATGTTATAATTTTGAAATAGGAAAATATTTTGAACCAGGCTAATATATCAAACATGTTTGTAGAATTCGATTTTCATAGTTGATCGTAATTATTAATTATTGGAATCAAATAGGATATCATCAACACTTCTTGATACCCAGATTGATACAAGTTCTACATTAATTTCATAAATGGCACACAAATAGATACTTTTAAAGTACCGAATTTTCTTTTTAAATATTTTTTTACAATATATTATACAAGAACACAATGCTACAATTTGTCAAGTTAGGAAATTATTTACATAAATGAGTAATACAGCGATGAGAAGAATGTCCATTAGAGCTGCTTATCAAGAATTAAAAATTAAACATATCATTTTTCCAAATATAACAATAACAGATTATTATTTGATTCTTAGGCCACGTCTATGAGGAAAATAAATATATTCATAAATTACTCATTAAATGAGACACGTTATACTTACCATTGTAGGTAACATATTAAAATACTGACAAACCTTCGATATCATGAATGAACAAAAATGAGGAAAATTGGTGTGGTATTTACGATCACTTTGATCTTTGGCATTATATTTCGTTATGGGACTTCTGTTCTGTAAGAAGTTTCCATTTTTCTTCTGTTCTGTGAGAAGTTTTCAGTTTGGGTTTTCATCATCTATCACCTGACCCAGGTCTACTGCAAGAGAAAAAGATGAATTAGCTTAATGAGCTTATACAGCACAAAATTAAACAATTTTTTAAGATGAATAGCCTAGGAAATAGTTTCATCAAAACAGTAGTAAGAAATCATAAACTAAGAGAAAATAATGAATACATATCAATGTATTTTTGTTGTTATGAATATAAAATAATAATGCAAGAAAAGAATGAACGAACATGAAGAGGATTGAGATTAGGGTAAAGAATACAAAAATAGGAGTGAATAGTATAAAAAATAATTCCAGTAAAAAAGTAAATTCGTATGGCTTTTGTTGGTGGGGAGTCCCTTGCGGGAAGGTCCCACCGCCTGAATATATAATTAAAGCCGTCAATGGGCCTTACGACTGTCATACTTCAGCCGGGACCGACAATTTAACGTGCCCATCCGATAACACTTTTCCAGTAACTTAGGTAAGATAAGTTAAGCGATTCATCGTACAAATAAAAAGCAATGGGATCACAGCATGAATCAATAAAACATGAAGATAAAATTAGCTTGAATTGTTGTGGTTTGAAGAGAAATCCACAAAGGAACAGTCGAATACAAATAATGAATAGGCCTACTCTCAAATCTAATAACATCTTAACATGCTTAAATAATAAACTGTCATTTCCAAGATTATGACTAATGAAAAAAATTATTATTCATGTTGAATATAATTTTATACTGTTTATAACAAATTTAGACGTTTATGAATAGCCTATAATTGGTATTTATAATTGCTGTTAATATAATAACTTTGTTCAACTCTCGAGCAAGTGAATAACGTGTAAAAGTTATATTTTCACATAGATATCAACTACTCTACAATATAAGTGATATATTGTTTATACTGTTAAAAAGAAGACAAATACAGGGAATAGAGGGCAGATACAACAATACTGGTTTCCTGTGGCAGTACAATTCGAGAAAATTGTAAAGCACTACTGTTGTTTTTATTTGTTCAAATTTTGATCTATTGATTAAATGGTTTATTTTTTCTATTAGATTTTGAAGATTGATACTCGTTGCAGCACAATAACCTCAGGTTTTGCTAGCAACGCATATACGGCTATGTTGAGAAAAATAATTATTTCATGTTTATTTTCAAATTAAGTATTTTAAAAGTGTTCTTGTTTTAAAAAAAATATGGTATTATGGTAAATGAAGAATTTGAATTTGAAAAAAGAAGAAACTTTAAAAATATGATTCATGGTGACATTATAACCATTAACCATGAATTTATAGTTTAGGTATGTAACATGAACTGAACTGATGTTGATGTCTGAACTGATGTTGAGTCACAATTATGTAAATATAACAATAAAAAAAATACAGAATAACAGTTTAAATTCGAAAAATACACAAACAAATATTATTAGCTTGTTAAATATTTTCCCAAATGAACAACAAACAATCTCTAGCAAAATGTATGTGTTTCCACAATTAAAAATTAAACGCTTTCGAATAAATACGCGCCAATCACCTGTTTTGTGTTGTACCAAATGGAACGTGTTTTCCCTGCAATAAACCAAACGTTTTCGGGAAGATATTTGACAATTACCTGCAAAGTGAAACCTGGGGTCGGTGGCCGAATCCTACATGTAGACGGGCTTCATCTTGTAGGCGCGTTTCCAGATCTCGCAGAGGCAGACGGTGGAGTGGAAGCGGTAGAAGATGGCGAGCGGCATGGACACGTGGGTGATGATGGTCCATGCCCACAGGCCGTAGAAGTGCAGCTGGATGGGGTGGCTCTCGGCACGTGACTTCTCCAGCGTGTTGATGGCCCACATCGCCAGATTCGTCACCAGCAGGAAGGTCACGATCTCGCGGCCCGGTTTTCTGTGGATTTGCTCCGGGGTTACGCAGGACCTTGAATGAGAAAACAACGTTGCTTCTATTTCCACCCAAAAGGATAATAATAAAGAATAGTATTTTTAATGTTGAGTAGTATATAGAATAGCTAGAATAGATTGTCGAGAAAGGAATAATAAGAAGGTAAACACCACAAATTCATTCCATTAGCCACGCACAAGCAACAAGTTTACTTCATCCGAAGTTGAAAAATTGACTTCTTGTTGAGATCAAATGAGTTTCATCAGAGACAAACAAATAGTTACGCTTACGCTTATCCTTTCTCTAAGGTTTTATTCACTTCAGTGGTTGAGAGTGAGCGCAACGTGCATTTGTTGTTTTCAGAGAAATTTCCGATTTTTCACATTTGTTTTTTGCATGGAAAATTATATCAAGGAAACACTAAATAATTCATAGAAAATCAGCCATATTTTCACTTTCGAACATTTCTAGTATGTATTGTCATATAAAATACAAGCATAATAATATAACATATTAATAATTCATGAATTGGTACTAGATCGTGATTTTTATTGCAATAATTGGAGGAGGCCAAGAAACATAATGAATATTACTCAAATCTACACAATCAGACCCGGTTGCACAACCGGTTAAATTTTAATGGTGATTGATTCCACGAGAAACAATCAGAGAAGGCTTTTTCAAAAAGGAGGCTTCTCTGATTGGTTCTCGTGAACTCAATTACGATTGAAATTTAACCAGCTTTTGTGCAACCGGCACTCAATGTTGATAAGGATAACCACTAATGAATCGAATATACGAACGGCGTAATTACCTACTTGATGCATAGAGATAACAAGAACTAATATTATATCACAGAATTTTGAGAAAATTTATTTTAGGAATTTTGAAAATATATATAGGCAGGCCTATTTAACTTCTGTGGATAAATGGGAACATATTACTGTATGCATTTAAGCGTATGAATAGGGATGGAAACCAATGTATTAATAAAGATACGGGCGGAAATTATTACTTTCTTGATGAATCACGATATCAAGAACAAATATGATCTGATACAGTATTTTCATGAATTTGGAAAATTTATGAGTTCATTGTAGACGATAAGACTAAGATGTATAATTTATGCATTTATTTAAGAGCTAATAAATTGAAGAAGACGGAAACATATGCATTCGAGAGTATGACTGGGGATGAAAACCAATGAATTAAAAATGGTACGGACGGAAATCACCTTCTTGATGTATCGAGATATCAAGAACATAATTATGGTATGAGACAGTGTTTTCATGAATTTGTAAAATCTTCAAGTTCATTTTAGAGGATAAGACTAAGATGTTCATTCTTAAGACTAAGATGTACAATTTATGCATTCAAGTGGTGATGAATTGAAGGAGATAAATGACAATTATTACCTTCTTGAGGCATCGAGCACAAACATGGTCTGACACAATGTCTGGAGGAGTGAAGCACAGGCGGTGACGAGGACGAGCAGGGTGTTCTCCTCAATGGTGAAGTGGCCTCCGATGATCGTGAATGTGCTGTAGATGAACATCCCGGTCTGGGCTCCAATCAGCAGGATGTTGTCCAGCTCTAGATTGCGGGCTCCGTCGTACTTCAACTGTCGAACCTGTGATCATATTTTTGAATGTATTCGATGTCATTAAAAATATTACTATTAGATTCGTAATGTATTTGATGTTATGAATATATTGTTGTTATAATAGTTGCATAAATTATCTTATGTTATGAGTTGTTTTCTGTTTTGAAAATTGTGTTAGAAAACTTTTCCATTTACAGTGGAGTTTTATTATCAAATAACTTTGGAATTCAAAGAGGAATTTTAGTAAATAAATTTTACATTTACAGTGGAATTTTAGTAAATAACTTGAGTGTGCAATAACAAGGGTCATTTTTTTCAACCTCCGTTCACATTATCATAAGACACAGAGCTGAAGCGGTAGGGGGTGATTTCCACAGAGCTGAAAAGCTTGTCATCGCTGCGGCCAGATCATCAGCATAAATTGTCATCATCACGGTTCAGCATAAATCTAGCAAATAATTATTCAAGTTTACGCAGGAAACGTTATGAGTGAGGATATTGTGCGTTAATGGTGTAGGAAAATTGAGGACGTCCGGAATTGTTGAGATCTGCGACAACTCAGCCTCACAGTGCTGGTGCAAACAAATTCTCCAGCAAATCAAATGGGATAATTTCTACCATACAAACCTGCTTGGCCTCTAGTAATTTATACATTTTCCCCAAACTTATGACATGACTTTGACTTTGAGGGCAGAGCTTCCAAAATAACAGTGAGCTCCAAAACAACGTCATAACCGAGTTAAACTCATTTGTGCGGCAGCACTTCATGCTTTGGTTGGCTGGTGCACTGGTATGACAAATGCCTCAACCATCACAGCAATTATGTTGAAGAATAATAATTATTCTTATAATATTATTATAAGTGTGAGTAGCTACTAGTGAAGAAATTATTATTTTACATACATTTGATTTTTCATTTATGGTCAATAGGAGGTTGAAAAAAATGATCCTCGTATAAATAATGAAGTATAAAAGTTGAATTGAGAACTGACCTGTATCATTCCGAAGAGCGTTGCTATGGTGGTCATAGCATAGAGCGACAGTTCGCAGATGGTGAGCTCCATGACGGCGAAACTGACCAGTTCAGGTCGCGAGATGAGCACGAAGAACAGGATCAGAGAGATGATGGTGAGCACCAGCGTCAGGATGCCAACGAACAGGCCTTTGTGCGCCTGCGCACAGTCCACCGAGTAGTGGTGGGGGGATCGCTTGTAGTGAGATAGAGCTGCGATCTAAGGAGCAAAGTAACAAAGATGAATTTGGAATGTAATATTGTAGTATTTAGGTTTTTGTAATATGGAAAAGTGTTGTATAATTTATTACATAGGAGTCGAATAGCTGGATACAACTCATCTGTGGCTTATTGCATGTTAAAATACAAACTGATAATATAAGTAGTCTGCTGGTCCTGGTAATTAGAATGAGAAATTATTGAAATATTAGCTTGTATTTTCCCATGCAACATGACCAAGGTTGATAAAATGTTATTACCATCCATAGTAAGCGTGGAAGAGGTAAATCGGTCCAGGGATCAATGTGTGTATCCGTGACTGGAGGTTACAACAGCAGTATTCAAATTCAAGCAGGTAGTTAGGGTAGGAAAGTTTGATAAATCACTGAGGAATTGATACAAACTTGTAGAATAATGTTAGTATCGTAACAGTATAACTCTTGTAGAGGTGTATGCCTTGGCTTAGTGTTAGGATTTAGAGAGAAAAATAATTTGCAGTTTTGATTTCAATAATTTTGTAGTGGTGAATAATAATTGCCTAAGATAAATTGTGAGAAATGAATAAGATAATCTTATAGCTTTCAAAATTTTCGAGCATCATTAAGATTAGGGTTGGACACTTCTCACTAGAGTGGAAAGCGTTCTGTAATCTTTAGTGAGTATTCAACACTTCATGATACGCCTAGTTTCCTCTCTGAAAGCAGTGAATCGAGTGAACTTGTTTGTCAACTTGGCAACTGGTATGATTACAGAATCACTCTTTTCTCGTTTTAATTGCCTAAACTGGATCACCATCTTTCTCTAATGTTAGTTCGCCCCTCCAGGCGAAAACGAAATAAGATTTAATTCTCGTATAGTTATTAGTTATATATGAGTTATCAAGTTATATCAGTTGTATTTCCAGTAAATTAGTTCTAGTTTTATTATTGATAGTATCGATACTGAAATTCGCCGGCAGGATAGCCGAGTCGACTAAGGCGTTGCACCCTTCAGTCTGCTAGTGCTACTTGGTCGTGGGTTCGAATCCTGCCGAATCCTATCGATTAGGCATGGACGTTTATCATCTCATAATTCACCCTCGCATTTCTTATTACCCAGACCCAGGCACAAGCAAAAAGCTCATGAGGGCATCATCCGCAATAAAAAAATACAAACGATATTTTAATGCCGATATTACTGGTGCACTCGAAGCAGTGTCCCCTTGACTTATCACATACATTCAAATGTGTAGATCATAACAATTAAATCAAAAAGCTATCTCTCTTCTCCTCCTTATTACCTTGTCAAAGCGCTCGTTGACAGGATGCAGTGGTGGCAACGAGACTCGAGTGATGTTCTTCCACATGACATAGAGAATGGCGGCGCAGATGAGGCTGTACTCGATGGTGCAGGGGAAGAGGAAGGGGCTGGCGTCCTGCACCAGGGAGCCGATGATGTTGGTGCGCCGGCACTCGTAGAGGTGGTGGGGTCCTCCCTTCAGGCCGCGGGCTACCCGGTGCAGGACGGGGGCCACCGTCGTTGTCGACGTCAGCTTGTTGAAGACTGCCAACCAGATGCAAAATTGGTTCAGAAGGGATTATAGATTATAGTACAGAGTTAAAGATATAATAAAAGATGTCCCCCGAAAGTTGTAACAGCCGAAGACCATAGATTGTAGGCCTACATGAAATTTGCAACAAAAAAGTCCAGTTGAATCTTCTTATATCGTTTATATCTTCTTATATCGACCTTAGTTTTCAAGATAGATTTTTCGATATTTCTGCCAAACGTATTAGTCAAAAAATCTAATTTCAAGTATATGGTTGGAAAGAGGAAATTCAAATAGATTCATATAATTTGTTTCTTTGTTTGATGGTTATTAATTTTTTATGAGCACTCTTACTATAAAAAAATCATTAGTCAAGTTCAAAGCCAAATTTCAAACAGTTTGAACGCTGATAGAAAGTTCAAAAACGTCAAATGAAGGAACAAATTATATGAATCTTATGGGAAATTTCTTTCTCTTTCCAACCTTATCCATAGAATTAGATTTTGAGTTATAGTTTTCTAGTTATTGACGTTTTTAAAAAATATCGAAAAATCTATATATCTCAAAAATTGAGGTCGGTATAAGAAAAATTTTCTGTACATTTTTTGTTGCAAATTTCATGTATGCCTACAATCTATGGTCTTCGGCAGTTACACCTCTTGTGGGGCACTCTTTATAGTTTAGTAGTTCAGTTAATATGCTTGAAATTGCAGTGGCATTAGGTGGTAAAGATTAGTGCTCATTTTCTCTCGCAATATGTTTTGCACTAATCTACAGGACAGCCAACCACACAACGTTTGCACTAGCCAAACCTTTTCTCGTGTCTGAAACACCTATACAATAATTTATTATGGCATTCTCTGGTCATCGAAAAGAGTTAATGCTTCTACAATCTACAAGAGAAGTAACTACAATAGTAGTCTATATATATTGTGACTTGAATCCGACCTTAGGGTCTTCAATTCGATAAATCGGAATGGACTCACCGATTTTTTTAAGCATTCGTCCCCGGACAGCAATCCTCTGGTAGAGCATTAGTCTTCTGTCCGCCAGCCTTCTTTCACACGCGTATTCACTAAACCGTTTATTCACTTCGATTATCCGCACACTTTTACGATTACGAGTCCCGAGAAGTCTAGGAGAAGAGTGACAAGAACAGGCCGAGCACCTTCTCAGTTGCCGGGAGAGTCCCGTTACTCTGGCAGATAACGCCGTAAGCCAATATTTCCCCAAAGTTATGGAGGTGGGGGTAAGCACCCTCAATTGTAAAAGAGAGAACTCTCAATGTAAGAGGACTAGATAATGAACATGGAGGTAGAGGGATAATTTGAAGAACACCTTTCCGAGAGAGAGTATATAATAATAATTAAAAATATAACTTGACATACATTGACAGCTATAATAAGGTATTGAAATGAATTTTTATTATAATTATTAAAGCTGTATGAATCGAAGTAATAGCTGGCTGGCATCTTATCTTATCGATATTGCTGCTCGCTACTATCAATTTGAGCTATGCCAGCCCGCTTATGAAATGTGATGTCACAATATGATCTGTGTATTTTCTCTGTATAATGTCGTTGATTTTAATTCGTTTGATTTTGATTAATAAATTAGATTTTATCTTTGTCATTCTTGTTATGTCATACCCTTCTGTTAAGAGAGGTTTCGTACAAGGATCTCATTTCGAAAATAATATTGTTTCAATTAATATATTACATTTCTGAAATCAGGGCGGAATTTGCGGAGTGTGCTACTGCCAAAAAGTACGTTTTCAAATACTAATACAGTTTTCAAACCATTGTATATTTATGTTGTAGGAAATAATTAATAATTCATCACTTCTTCAAACATATCGACAATAACATACCTCGCTAGAAAACATTATTAAAGATTGTCACATGCAATACTTGTTCATATTGTGTGTATCAAAATTAATATGAAAAATTGTCTTCAACATATTACAGGTCCCGGAATACTTCATTAGCGAGATAGTAATCGCGTATTCTTTTCAAAATTACAATTTCCGGTTAGCTTAGCTGAGAGAGAGGTATAATTACATTGTATTCCAAGTGCCTTGGCTAAAGTATGAGAATGGTTAGCAGGTTTTATAAAAAAAAATATTCGGTGAGAAATTCTATTTCCAGAGTAAAATCTTGGTTATTTCAAGACGAGAATGAATCACACTCTTCTAGGAATGACTATATGTCTTATCTGATAAATTACAGATAATAGATTATTCGGTAGATCAAAATTGATGCAGGAAGAAAATTCTCACTTGTGTGTGGATTCCTGTGAGCGACTTCGATTGTATTATTAGCAGGATTGTAGAAAGTGAGTATTTCGTGTTTTGTTTCTTGTACTAGCACGTTCAGCCACACACTCAGATTGGTTCCAATCATGTGCATCAATCCGAACCTTGCTAGGATTCTGTGGCGAGTCACACGCATTTGTTGCTGAAAACAAAAATTGAATAATTCCAATGTAGGCTACTGCTACATAAAAAGTAAGTGATGTAGGCTACTCAACAAGGAAACTTTGAAGTTGAATATCAACATAGAATTATAATATCAACATAGGCTACTAGGCTCATAGTCATGTTTTAATTCTGTGTATATTTTGTGTTTTATTGCTTCTATAACATGTATTGTGTTTTTGTTTTTGAGGAATAAACAGTTTGATTTGAATGTACGTAAACAAATGTGGACTAGTTTTTTCATTGACCAAATCAGGAAAGTGATGAATTGCCGGAAAGTCGAAACATTTCAAATGGTTGATATGAAAAAAAAATAGATGTACAGTATTTTCCTACTCTGCGAGGTGATGATAATAGAGGATCGAAAAATTGTAAAGTTTTATTCCTTAGAAATAGATGCATTTTTAACTGACAACTTAATTTGAAACAACACACCCACCATTCTATAGATTGTTGACTAATAGCACATTTTCAAAAGACTAATACCTCTCAATTACCAATTGAAGAGCATTAAATCCTCTTTAATTTGATGTATTATTACACTATTTCTGCTTCCCTCCAATTGTTATAGCAGCTTCAGTGTCGGGGGTGAAATCTTCAATTAAGTCACAATAGATCACTTGACAAAGAAATTTGATTGGAATATCTGGAACTCAATGTATCAATCATTAGACGGTTACAATTATCAACAAAGCCTTGAAGTAAATATAACCAGAGACAAATAATATTTTACTCTATTATACAACATTGCAACAAAACAGTAGTGAGCTGCTTTGGGAAATTTCATTCGTATTTGTTTTGAAAGCTTCAAGAGTTTGTACTTGAAAAATGCCGAGTAAGGCTCACCTCGTCATTGAGAAATATGAAATACATTTGAATGAAGATGAATGCCATTCTTGTTGCTGGCGTTAGGGCGAGGAGCATGTTATGGCACTTGGTGTCCTTTTCCAGTTCAAAATACTGACCAAACTCTAGACCTGAGTAGATCATGCTCCCGATTCCAAAAGCTGTAATAAATTATTAGATTTAATTAGTAATCAGGTCATAGATTCTCAAGAAAATTCATAAGCCCGATTTCTAGGACACTTATTTAATATGTTGGATCATTACATTTAAAGATTTAATGGTGCATTACATTTAATAGATGGATTAGATTCAATAAGCTAATAAAATAAAGATTCAATGGTTTATTAGATTTAATAAGTGTCCTAGAAACCGGGCCTTAGACTCATAGGTCATAGAAAAAGTCAAGTAAAATTACTATAAGAACATATCAAATTCAAATTGAATCACATCAAATTGAATTGAAAGGGATGATCACTGAGCAGTGAGGATGTCATGGGAAAAAAGTTATATGGACTGCTAAGTATAACAATAATATTATCAAGGACTGTTATGGAGAAATTACTACATGCCATGTTATAAGGCTATTCTTCAAGTTCGTATTCAGTACTAACTGAATTTGTGACTTTCAAGCACATTTCTCTTACGTATTAAATAAATTTAAATTGAATTTTACAATGATCCAAATTTGCATGCTATAAATAGATGTCTTCATTATCTAGTTTTATATTAAAACTCTGTCTCTTGCTAAAGCAAACCATCAATATATTAAATCTCATTATCAGTTTATGAAGTGGTTATGACAATTTTCAAGTCATTTATAGATCTACCGAAATTGAAATATAATATCTACCAGAATATCACCTTCACTATAATACAGAAAACTTCAAGATTCTTCTTTTTATAATACTTAATACCTACTAATATTTTATACACTTCAATCTATATATAGCCTACACTTCTACACTATTTATTCAAGATTACTTTTATTTTTATAATTACACTACAATCCAACGTAACTAGAATACAGGTAAGAGTATTCTAGTACGGTACTCAAGATACATTGTTACAATCTGCATTACACTCATCTAAACGATCTTTAAAAAAAAATAATTCCAGATGACATTTCTTTGTATGCTTCAGACTACAATTCATTGTATCTAGAATGCATTACATTCCTCTACACGATCTATTCAAGAAAACTTTTACAGATAACTATTCTTTCTTCAATTCATGCTACAATCCACATAATGAACTATTTAATTAATAATAAACACGATGAATTAATCTTAATGCTTTCTAATATGAATTGGGCATCTTACCAACAGCGCCCATTCTGAGATAGAAGCTACCGTAGTGCTGGAAAGGCACCGATGCAGACGTGCGCCTGACATGGCCGTTGTAACCCCGGTACATGTTGCTCTCAGTGGCCGTGGTGCTCATCTCGGTGTCTGTCACGTAGTTCTGTCTCGTGTCACGACCACTCTCGCACTCGTCACTCGAGCTCACCGAAGACGTTTCGTGCGGACGTTCTGCCACAAACAAACAACATATTCAAACAAATTGTTTAAATGTTCAATTTAACCAAGTAGTTGTTGGCTTAGCCTTAGGCTCAACTCACACTGGCTCGACTAAAATCGTACGATTCCATCAGTCGAGGAAACTCTAGTCTCTCTAGTCCTCTCTTTCTTGCTCATTGTCGCTACTTCAGTTCCATGCTACTCCATTTTCTAACCTTGCTTTAATTTTATAATAATTATGAATATATTGTCTTATATGATTATTATTATTATTAGTATAATTGTCTTATCTAAAATGATAAAACATCACTTTCGTTAAACATAACCTCACTTTTATTAAAAATGCATGGTACTATGCAACTCAAGTCGAGGCTCGACCAACATGTTGAGTCGACGCTCGACTCAGTCTCACAGTCGCGAGGTCCCGGATACTAGAGTCGCAGTCTCTTCTCGACTTGAGTCGCGTAAGTGTGAGTTGAGCCTAAAGGTGAAATTCATCTAGAGTCATATTCTGTTGTATTTTAAGTTGATTAAAAAGGTAAAATTTAGCTAAAATCATATTCTGCTGTTTGTGTTTTTAGGAATTGCATTGATCATTATATTGTCATAAGAAACATTCCTCAGAACACAGTTCAGGATGAATTTCACTGCTGTAGCTTTTCATAGTTGATAAATACGTGAATAAAACAGTTACCTCCTATAGTGAGGTCCACGTTATAATGACAGTATTTGATTAACATTGGTGTTGCTATCCTTGTCTATCATTCGACAAAGCAGATAGCGCGAACCCTTTCTAGCTCTACAACGTTGCCATACCGTTTTTAATAATGGAGTAAAATGTTAACAAAATATTCAATTTGAATTATGAAAATGTATTATCTAATCATTGAAAAATAATTTTCTTGACGAATAAAATATAATTTATTATTTTAACATCAGTTACACTCGTACATCAGCTATCTTCTATACAAGGCAGTGGCAAGGCAGAGAATCAGCAACGCTGTTTCTTATTTTTCTCCACTGCCATTATAACGTGAACCTGACTATGGTAGTTTCAGTAGAATGATTAATAAGTGAATTCTCAGATTTAGGAAATGAAGTCGATAGATTAAAAAATTAACTTTAATGGATTGTGAATAAATTTTTGTGTAGTGAGAAGTTGATATCGTGGTAACTATTCATATTAAATAAAAATACTAAGAAATTGTCAAAAACCACAGATTTATTGATACTTAGAAAAGTATCATAAATCTGTTTCTAAGTATCAATAAATCTGTAGTTTTTGACAATTTCTTAGTATTTTTATTTAAGATTGTGAATCAATTCATTTAAAAATATATCAGGTAAATATCATTGGAGTAATAAGAATAATATTATCTCTTTTTTGTATAAGGCTACTTGTAATATAATATAAATAAAATGAAAATCTCAGTACCCTTTTTTTGAAATATTTTATCACTACATGTTTCGGACATTTATGCCATTTTCAAGTGATATGAAGTAAATAAATTTAAAACTACTGGAAGATTCTTATTTGATCATATGTTAGTGTATTCATATGTTTTTATGAACTAAGACTGTAAATTTTGGGTTTAAATTCGCATGAATCTATCAAAATTTAGGATAGAATCATGCATTTTTGATAGAATCATGCGAATTTAAACCCAAAATTTACAGTCCTAGTTCATAAAAACATTTGAATACACTAACATATGATCAAATAAGAATCTTCCAGTAGTATTAAATTTATTTACTTCATATCACTTGAAAATGGCATAAATGTCCGAAACATGTAGTGATAAAATATTTCAAAAAAAGGGTATTGAGATTTTTATTTTCTTTATATTAGAATAATATTATCTCTGATAGTCATAATCTGCTTTGGTAAACATAGAAAATGAAATCGGAAGCTTCGTCATTGATCATTGAATTTAGTTTTCTTAATCAATATGAAGTTATTCCGGTACTGTTTTTTGTTTGGAATAAAACTTACTTATCGAATCAGTTGTTCCGTTACTCGTGCTCAGGCTCTTTTCTTTCTTTGGTTTGCGTAGAAGCATGGCATACATGTAAAATAGGAACGCCATGCTTCCCAGATACAAATATAGATAAAATCCCTGCAACAAAATAATTGATATCAATGACTAAGGTAAAAACCAATGAAATGCTGGAAATTATTTGAAAAGCAAAATAATTTCAAAAGTCAAATGAATTACTGTACATTGTTAAATGTATAATGTAGAATACTTGTTAGCACAACTTCAAAATTGAAACAAGTCATAATTTAAGATCAAAATGAATCGTTTAATGAAGGTAAAATGTTTTCATCTGGTACTTTAATATGTTGAATGAAATGTTGTTATTGATAAAATTATATCTATTCAATGCATTCTAAGCTGCGCTTACACCAAAGTTATTAACAAAATGTTTTATTTTTCCGTCCTTATAGATTCTATTAGATTGAACGGAACTTGACAAACACATTTGTTCATCATGTGTATGATAAGTTATGTTCAATCCAGTAGAATCTATAACAACGGAGAAATAAACATTTTGTTATTAAATTTTGTGTAAACGGAGCTTGAGCGGCTCATTAACTCAATTCCAAAATAGAATATGTATAAACTTTTGAATGAAAAAAAAAAACAATTCGGGTCAAAAATTGTGTTTCTTATATTGTGAGTTTGTTTTTTTCAACTTGAATGTTCACATCAATATTTCAATCAATTGGAATTATCAATGTGATGAACCAACACATCAACACAATATAAGGATACTTAAAAAAATCAAAAGAAGATCAACTCATTAAAAGAAAAATAATATTAATTTTTAACATCAGCATAACACAACTTCTAGTGAGGCAGAAATTTCCTGTCATCTCCATAAAGTTTCAGCAGCAGTAACTGTCAAACAACTTTCTTGTTCACAAAGTTTATGTCACTATAATTTTCCCAAATAAGCTTATATTTGAAAGCCGTGACTACACGTCATCACAGAAATTGCAAAGTTTTCTCCTAAAAACGTTGATGCTTATGAATTCATTAATAAGGAACTGTATCTAAAGTTTATCATGTTGTATTAAACGTTAAATTTAATATAAGTTTTTGAAATTATATATAGGTTCCTTCTTTGTAGAACGATGGTGTTTCATCAGTTGAATTCTCAATAATAGTCTACTTTTCAATTCAATCCAATTAAATATTTCATTTTAAATACAATCTCAATAAAAACAGAACACTTTATATTTTCCTTCAAAATCATTTTAGCTATTACAAATAAATTTAGAATTATCACAATATAATGCTTAAAGTTAATCAAACTGTATTATGAATATAAATTTGAAATTACACAAATAAATCTTACTTCGTAGAACGACGGTGGGATATGTGTTGAAATAACCTCAGCCATAGGAAAAGCGATTCCCATGACAACCAGTAGTTTCCCATACAGAGCAGACAGCGTAGTAGCTAAGGCTTGGCTGTAAAAACCATTTTCGAGATTAAAGATTAATCATTGAAGATATTTTTATAGTTAATTCAATGTCACTTTATTAAACCCAACGTATGCATTCAAATGACACACTAATACTGAATGTTGAGTCAGGCTCAGTCTACAAACTCTAGTTCTGAAATGAACATAAAATTAATGTTATAATTTATACAAAAAATATTAATATAAAACCATATTAAATATATAAAATATTCATACATATTATATGTGTACGGCATATTATATTGTCAACTCGAAAATTCACATTGATGAGTAGATAAGAGTCTTTAATGAAAGGATCAGAAATCGAAAGCTCTCACTATAAATAGAGGCACCAAGCATGTATCGTCTACATGATACAAACAATAATTAAGAACTGACAAACAATCAAAAGCTAACCAACAATCATGCTCTACTGAAAACTGTTTTAATAAGGAAATGATTTAATCATATTTTTATAAGTAGATGTAAACATTAAAAAAACTACAGAACTACTAAATAGGGTCATTTGCATTCAAACTTAGGGTAGTCAACTGGAAAATTGAGTTGATTTGATCAAAGAAATAATAATAAATGAATGAATCATTCAACTACTCATGATAGTAACCTACACAATGAATTTTAAAAATAATCATGTTATCACTAATTTACTTCACTTCTATTTCACTAAATTGTTACCATCAATTTTTATTACAATTAAAATATTGTATTGCATCGACAATATCAAGTCTATACTCATTACTAAGCGCCAAATGTTATATTACCGGTAATTTATGTCAAGTAAATCTAAGGATTGTGCTGCTTGATTATGATTAGTGCTATAGTGAGATATTCACGTATAAAGTCAGCTCCTGATTAACATTGGTTTGCCATCATTTTCTGTCATTAGACTAGATAGCTCTATCCTTTTCCACCTCCGCAACGTTGCCAAATCATTTGATGGTCATAAGTAATATAATGAACAACTATGAAAATCTTTTATGAAACCATAAGAAAATATATCTTCTTGACGAATAAAATATAGCCCATTTCAGATAGGATTGATCATTGTTAACAATAATCAACAATTAATATTATATCAGATATACTGGAATAACTTGAACCACAACTACGTACTACAGAAGGCGATGGTAAAAGAGAATCGGCAACCCTGCTATCCTATCATTTCCACTGACTTTATAACGTGGATATCTCTTTAGTTAAAATATGACGGATTAATTAATTCACGAATAATTCTGAATTGATTCATGAGTATGACGACAATTCTAAATCAATTCATGCTACCTACGTATTTGAGTGATGATTGACGAAAGTATGTACGGTATCATTTTTACGAATTGTAAAACTCGTCAAGGTAATCATATTTATTCCGTTGAAATGGTGGTTGATGTTTTTCGAAAGTACTTACGTGCCCATTTTCCGCCAGTTGACCTGCAGCTGGTCGATCCGCGAAGGCCTCTTGACGGGCGGCAAGGCAGGGTGGCCGTAGGGCATCATAGACGGCATCATTGCCGTGCTCGGGTGTGCTAGCCTTCAAAACACAATTTGCAAAAATTCTAACAGACTCGAAGTTTTGCATCTGAATTTCTTATTCATTTCTATAGGGCTACACGATAGTTGTATCATATAGATTCACTCTAGAACCCTTTTTTGTTTTATTTAATGACATGATCGGTTTCGGGTCCCATTATCAAGTGTCCAAAAAATATAATCTGAATTCATTATTTCATCAACCAAAATATAAGATTGTTATTCATTATCAAAATTTGGGAATGTAATAGTTTTGGGCCAATCCTGTTGTTCCTTCCCAATAATATTTATATGATTTATATCCACGAATAAATAAATAAATACTGTCTGGGAAAACTAAAACTTAAAAAGTATCAATAATTATTTGTAATGTATATATTCTATCGCTTTCCCAAACGAGTGTATTTTTCCAACAACCAAATCAATTATTCATCAGAATCTATATGCCTAATGATACTTTCAGTGGATTTATAGCGTAAAGCCAAATCAACAGACAGACGGAGGAAAAAATCAAACTTCTAGATACTGATGAGAGCAGATGATGATATATGCAGATAAAAAATCTGTGTGCGTTGCAATGCTGCATCCACATTATCGTCCAATGCGTACAAATGATGACGAGCACGAGAGTGTGGATGAATGCTTTGCCAGCACTCATTTTCACTTGCCTTGAAAGGCAAGTGGCCAGCTGAGCATACACAAATGGTCACATTGCAGTGTGGATGACAAGACTTAACGTGACCAAGCCACCACACACTACTTGACGACTTGGCGATAATGTGGACTAGGCACAACATTTGATAACCTGTGAAGGGGGTTTCCTCCGTCTGTATGCATATGTCCATCTGTTACTCTAACATCCTAGAGAACAAAAAATTTTAATTATCAGCAGAATCTTAAAGCCAGCACAATCCTGCAGCCGTTTGGCAGTCTATTGTAAGTCGTATTCGATGCAATATATAATTATATGGTATTGGTATAAATTATATGGGTATCTTTTCACTAATTTTGAAGGGTTCATAATGAATTAAATGAAAGAAATTAATCGACATTGAGAAACAAGAAACGCTTGAGAACAAATTATTGACCTAGTAGGAGATGGATAATGGAGAGAATGATGTCATTCATTCAAAGTAGCTTTATATTGCTAACAGGAAAAGAAGAGTAAGCGAAAAGACATGCCACAATAAGACACTACATACTTCCAAAACATATCACAAAAAAAGATAGTTATTTTTGTCTAGAGTTTTGACAAATAATTTGAAACAAATAACTTTCCCATGCATGGTTTATTGAGAGATAGTTTCATAATCTCAATTAAACAAGGGACCTGTTCCATAGTAATTTTGTACAATAAAGCTAGCTGCCTATGCATTAGATATAACAAATTAATTTCATAGCATGCCTTACTATGCATGTGAAGAGTTTCAGTTGCTTTTTTTTGTATTTATGGAAAAGGTCCCGAACCGTAGGCCTATTCCATGAACGTATCACATTGTTAAAAATTGAACTCAAGAAACTAATTTCCAAAATCTTCAGCTTATAGGGTTTGAGGGTTAGAAATTTGAACTAGAAATGAATTATATATTTTTCAAGAATATATGCTAGCTACCCACAGCTTTGGAAATTAAATTAAAGGCATTAGCGAATTATGTTTCAAGTGCCAAGCAACTATTGACAGGATTGGGAATCATAGGAATAGGAATCGTTAAACCAGCTACAAAAAGAAATCGTTCTGATTCGTTCTCCGCAGCCTGTGGTAGCTGAGTGATACTTGAAATTATTGTTGATGAATTTGGAACCTATTCGGCCTTAGAATTTAAAAGAGCTTTCTCTTTAAATTAAAATTCTATTCGGCCCTAGAACTTATTAGAAGTTGATGACCTACACATTTAATTAATAACATTGTAGTTGAATTGTAAGTAGTATTTTTCCACTTGTAATTTCTTCATTTCTCCACTGACATTATGTTTTTCATAATTCAACATTATGTGTGTTGTTTTCTTATTATGAAGTGTTATTTTCTCGAAGAAGAATAGACACAAAACTTTTTTGTCAACTACTTCTCATGAACAAAAAAACTATAATGAACTATTAAAAAATACATAAATATGGTAATACATTTTAGTAAGCAATTCAATTTGCTAATTACCCGGACAGTGAGGTGGATAGGCCATGATGTATGGGCAGACTGATGCCCTTGGTGGAGGAGGTGGTGGCCTGCGAGGGTGCGCGCGCTTGCGGGTGCGTGGGAGGTGCCGCCTGTCGCACGGGTGACGCCGAGTGATGCGACAGAGTCTCCGGACTGACGATCACCGCACTGGGGCTGGCTGGTGACGGAAGCAGAACTGGCTCGCCGACTGTTCCCACCCAGCTGCAACAAGCACAACACAGGTTACTAGCAGTTGTGTAACAACTGCAACTAGTCTCCCAGTTGCAGCAAAGAAACAAGAAACTGTCAATTATTTAGAGATTGATAATGGCAAACGGTAACAACTGATACTAGTTTCCCAGTCCTTACTCAGCTGTAACAAACAGAGAACATAGTTTACTAAAAATTGTGAGTGGTGTAACATCCGAAATTAGTTTCCCAGTCATCACTCAGCTGCCACAAACAAACAACGAAGTCTACTAGTATTGTGAATATTGCAAAACTTATCTCAGTTGCAGCAAAGAAACAAGAAAAATGTCAATTTAGTAGATATCGTTAGATTTTACCATTGTTGAGAACCAGGTGAAATGGTATGGCCACCATTTTAAAACATTTTGTATTTTTTTCAGATGCCACCTTTTGGAATGTTTTGAGATGATTGATCAGTTTGAACGGCAATGGATTCTTTCACAGTTCAACGATTTCGATTCAAAGACTTCACAGGACTCTCATCTATCTGGTCATATTTCATCCCACAATCCAGTTTGTCGTCGACCTCGTAAAGCGTAAACGACAATTACTTGAAGACATGGGCAGTGAAGTGACAGAAAATTTTGCAAATACTGCTGATTTTGAGTACACGGTTCGTGTGGAAGGAGAAGTTGAAGTATGTTCTAGTGATTTTTTATCACTGCATGTGATAACTCAATCCAGAGTATGTAGGATTCAGGAATCATTACTTCAGAATGGTAAATCGCTCATTGATTTGAGAGATTAACATAATAATAGAGCAAATAAGACACCAGATGATGTTACTTATCTAATAAATAAGAACACATATAGTCACACTACTCACATAAAGTTAATCCAAATAGGAGATATCTACCAGAGACCCTTGATGTTTCCATCATGCAGCCTGGAACATTAGCACAACAATCAGTAATAGGCCTACCTCCTACTGTAATATTGATTTATGGATGAACAGTTTCATAAACTGTGACATCTGGTATGATTATTCCTCAAGCTGATCGTATCAGATGGGAGGATCCATTGGATTCAAGGCAACAAAAGAATCGTCAATTGTTACAATGGAAGACCATGCATACTCAAACATGTCTCAGAAACCAGTCTCTCCAAAGAAATTCTCACTAATGGAAGTCAACAAACACTACACGTTAAGAAGCCACCTACAATGTCTGTGTATGACTTCAGGCATATAAAGGAGTTGATGATCGAAGGAGATCTAATGGAAGTGTTTTATGAGGAGGCCAATCTAATCTGGATGCTCCTACAAACATTTAAAAGGGTTATTCAAACATATGGGATGTTGCACATGAGGAAGCCTTCAAATACCAAGGAGACAGGAGACACAGCAGCCGTGCTAGCAGATATATTCTCCATGAATACTAATACTCCTAGTGATCTAGTGAATACTAATGATCTAATGGAAGTGTTTTTTATGAGGAGGCTAATCTCATCTGGATGCTCCTAGAAACATTCAAGAAGGGTTATTCAAACATATGATCCAAGGAGTTCTAATGGAAGTGTTTTATGAGGAGGCCAATCTCATCTGGATACTCCTACAAACATTTAAAAGGGTTATTCCAACATATGGGATTTTGCACACGACGAAGCCTTCAAATACCAAGGTGACAGGAGACACAGCAGCCGTGCTAGCAGAGATATTCTCCATGGATACTAATACTCCTAGAGAAATGATGACATCTGAAGGAGTTGATGATTGAAGGAGTTCTAATGGAAGTGTTTTATGAGGAGGCTACTCTCATCTCTCGTCTGGATGCTCCTACAAACATCCAAGAAGGGTTATTCAAACATATGGGATTTGCACATGAGGAAGCCTTCAAATACCAAGGAGACAGAGCAACCGCGCTAGCAGAGATATTCTCCATGAATACTCCTAGAGAAACGATGGCAAAGAAAACAACTGCCCCAGAGCTAACCAAATCAACTAAGAAACCCAGAACAATGCCAGGACAGCAAGTACCATAAGTGAATTCCTTTTCTTAACTAGTTACTAATGAACTTGAATGATTCTATTTACTATTTTAGAGATATTTCATTCAAAGGTTAGTATCTCTCACTAATTTCAACCATATATAATAAGTTATGTTCTTGTGCTGTGGCAGTTTGTAGTTTATGAGTAGGCGTTCACAAAACAAAACAAACAGTTCATTGTAATGAATAATTTCATTTTTAGTAAGGTACCTTCAATATGACTGATTCAATAGAATTTATGCCTTATCCACACTATCACCTAATGCGTACAAACGACGAGTGCTATTAATAGTGTGGATGGCTGCTTTGCCAGTGCTCGCCTTCGCTTGCCATTGCTCCGATTTTCGTCGAGCGAAAGCCAGCCAAGCGAAGGCGAGTGGCCAACCAAGCATCCACAAATGGTCACATTGCTGTGTCGATAGCAAGATCAACGTGGCCAGGCTTAGAAGCCACTTGGCCCGCGACTTGGCAAGCCACTTGGCCAGCGACGAGTTGGCGATAGTGACCATTAGATGATTGGATAGACCGTTAGACGAATGGATACAGGCAAATAAATCGAATTTGAGAGATTGTTGATGGAATAAGAAAAGGAACTAGCTTCGTAGTATCTCAATAGCCTATAGTATATTTCAAAGTGATTGGTCCGATTTTAAGTCTAATTTGTTCAACAGTAGTTTATAAAAGTTTATAACAGTACAGAGTTTTTATTGATCAGAAATGGGTTACACGAACTACGGGTTAAAAGTGGAGAAAATATGTGGTTGGAAGAAGGTAGAATAGATGGAAGGTGTTGAAATATAACTATGAATTAGCTTGTCAAAAGTTCACGATATTGCATAAACACAGTGTACGGTACTTCAAGTCTTTTCCGAACTATTCACTGATTACATTAATTATTAAATTAACACATTTAAAAAGAAAATGATAGATTGATTGGAACAAAATACATAAACAGAGCGAAAAACAACTATTAATACAACGTCAACAAGGAGAGGTCAATTCTATTCAAGCCAAGAAAACAATCATTCAACTATTCCAAAGATACTTATCTGCTTACAGTAACTGATGTTAAAATCAAACAAATACACATTTCTAAGCAAACTGGAAACACTTTGATAGTTTTAATCACCTATGAGATGGAGTGAGCCTAGGATAAATATTGTGCATGTTGGAATGTCACTGTCAGTTGCAAGTTGCAAGATGAGACGACTGTATTGTTTCAGTTGCTTGTTAAGGCGGCGAGCGGACCACTAATAGAGTAATAGCTGCTAGGATGTCCAAAGTGGGGGCTCAGGCTCAATGCTCAATCTCAGCTGAATAAACATGCCGAATGGCATCATACGAGGTGGCATCTTGCAATCACTTTCATTATCAATTGTTATTATTTAAGTTTATATTTTTCTTAATAAAGAATCAAATTATTGATCCAAAGTCTATTAGGATAAACTTTTCAATACGGTATCAATTGACATGATTTGTTGATCCAAATAGCATTAATTGTTTTATGAGATTCTCCGGAAAGACTTCAGAAAATATGAGGCTTATCCAAGGGGTCCGAAGGGGATCCGCCTCCGGGAAAACCTTCTAGCAGAGAAAACTTATAGTTCAATTGATGCTTCAATTTCCCTAATTAATTATCTGTAGACACAATTTCCAGCATTCCGCAGTTGCAACAAGCATAATGATAATCTCCTAGTTCAAGTGCCGGTTGCATAAAAGCCGGTTAAATTTTAACCAATCGGAGATTGGTTACCTACGAGAACCAATCAGAGAAGCCGACTTTTCAAAAACGCCTCCTCTGATTGGTTCTCATGAAATTAATAAATTACGGTTAAACTAATAATATTGTTTTATTCTATGCTTCTAGATTTAGGCTTAAAAGGGGTGTTTTAAAGTTTTAAAAGATTTAAAGTTATATTTAATTTTTTCTCTTTGTCTTAAGAGGTACCGGTATGGCATTAGGCGAGTACCGTCACAAAAAAAGTACTGTTTATAGTATAAAAAACTGTCTGAATGGAGAATTATTTATTCTAAATAGGATATTTCTCAACTCCAACTCACTAATCCTCTAATTTATCTATACACCACCTGAATTCTACCAAAAACTTTGAAAAATTACTAATTTGATTGGAACGAGATGATAGGATATTTTCATTCTTCTACAACTTCATAAAATTAGTTTTTCGATCTAGTTCTGTTTGAATCAAGTAATACTTACTCTTCTGTTGTCTCCTTGATAATCATTGTTAGTGATGATGTTTAGCTAGGGGTAGTAATTTAAACTTCAACCAAGAGGGGCATATCTAATAAAACTAATTCTGACGATTTTAGTCATCACCAAACCTACGAATTTATTTTATTTTTCAATTTCAATAAGGATCAGAATATTTTAATAGGACATCTCTGATTGCATAGTTATCAAAGCCGGTTGATGAGAATGTGATTCAAAGTATTGAACGAATTTAATTAATTCTCATTTGATAACACAGACCAACAAAAAAAAGGTTTCAAAAAACTTTTTCCATTTTAATAGCTGATTCTTATAGATTTTTATGTGGGAAATCCAAATATGGCCTTAGTTTCTCTGTATCACCCACAGTTTCCAAGCAAAATGAATTTTATTATATAGTCTAATATCTTGATACTGTATATAGGGAAATAAACGAAACACAATGTAAAATCATTAAAATGGTTTTTTTTTACAGTTAAATGTTGAACAATAGTAGTTGGAGTGATAATACAAGGTTCACTTGTCAACTGGAATTGGTCTATACTTTCTTTCCCTTTTTTCCTTGAAGCTTCTTGTGTAGCATTTTCTGCGATGAATTGCTTGCTGAACTTCCCGGTGAAGTGACCAACAGTAATCCCCCATCATGTTGGTGTTCCAGCGGCCCTGGTAACGTTTTTCCATCACTTTAACATCCTGGTGAAAACGCTCACCTTGCTCCTCACTAAAATCTCCTAAATTGTCAGGGAAGTAATCGAGGTGGCTGTTCAAAAAGTGAACTTTCAAGCTCATCAAACATCCTAATTGTTCAAATTTTTTCAACATGTTTGCAATAATAGATTCATATTCTGGGTCTTTATCATTTCCTAAGAACTTGACAACAACTTGCTTGAATGATACCCATGCTTCTTTTTCATTTGAGGTCATTGTGGTTTCAAAATTATCATCAAACATCATTTTTCTAATGTCAGGTCCGGTAAAGACGCCTTCTTTGAGTTTAGCTTCTGAAAGGTGTGGAAACTTCTGACAAAGATATTTGAAACATGCCCCATCTTTAGGTAAAGCCTTTACAAATTGTTTCATGAGACCTAACTTAATATGTAGTGGTGGTAGGAGCACATTTTTCGGATCTACAAGGTTTTTGCGTAGAATGTTCTTCTCACCAAGCTTTAAAGACTCCCTAGCAGGCCAGTTCTTTCTGCACCAATGTTGATTCCTAGCTCTACTATCCCATTCACACAGAAAACATGGAAATTTGGTGAAACCACTTTGCTGACCAAGGAGCATGCTTA